>NC_053027.1:130597429-130897429 GCF_003073215.2 Triticum urartu | reverse complement strand
TACTAGGCCTCGTTGTCGCCCACCGCCCTGGTGCTCTCGGCGAGACCTGGTCAACGTGGTCAACGACCGACATGCATCTCAAGTGGACTGTACATGGAGAGGCTGATAGCTGGGTCCACGGCCGCACGGAAGGAATTGCCTCGTTATTATGCGCAAAATAATGATTCCTCCACCTGACATCTGGGACCCACCGAAACGGCCTCTGTATATCATGAAAAAAATGTTACCTCCGCCGACAGCTTGGACCCACCAGCTATATCTTCACATGCAAGGAAGTGCCTCCTTATTACGCACAAAAAAGAATACTCCCACTGCTATCTAGGACCCAGTATAGTTGCAGGGTGACTTGTGGGTCTACTAAGTTGACGGGGACGGAGGGCTTTGTCAACTTAGTCAATATACATGATTCTAGCTCCAGTGACCGTACGATGTCCATCCAACAGCCGTAGTGCTTCTTCAACCTTTGGTCTTCTTGCTCAAGCCGCCCAAACCAGTGCCGGTCGTGCCTCATGCTCCTGCCTCCCGTGGCCGGCTGCGATGCGGCGGAGGCCTCACCGCCCCCTACTACTCCCACCGCTGGCCAGGCCATCCCTTTGCTCACCCACACCCCCTGTTATTCTGCGGCGAACCAGTGAACCCTCATACTCCTCTACGCGTGGGCATCCACTGCCGCGTCTTCCCCGGCTCCGTGTCGTCCCCTTCCTAGGCCTCGCCGTCATCCACCGCCCTGGTGCTCTCGGTGCGGCGTGGTCAATGTGGTCAAGGAACGGCTTCGACGTGGACTATACGTGTAGAGGCTAACAGCTGGCTCCACGGACGCAGCAAGGAAGTGCCTCCTTATTCCGCGCAAAATAATTATTCCCGCACTTGACAGCGGGGACCCACCGGACGGGCCACCGTATTTCGCAAAAAAATGTTTGCCTTGACTGATGGGACCCACCAGCTACATCTTCGCACGCAAGGAAGTGCGTCCGGGCAAAAAAATGATTCGCCCCCCTGACTGCTGGGACCCACGAGCTACATCTTCGCATGCAAGGAATTACCTGACAGTCGGGACCCACCTGGTCGAAGTGTACGTAGCATTGGCATTCTAGTCGCGAACGTGTACATACATACTGGTTGATGTAGAGGTGCGCATGTGTCGTAGTAGAGGCGTGCACGTAGCATGTACACGTACGTACAGTGGCAAGTGTGCAAGAAAGAAAATACGGCCACGTACGTACATACGGGCAGGGTCTCAAATGCCTACTCACGCATACGTACGGCTAGTGCTCGTGTACATGGCTAGGTCGGAACGGTGCAGCTGCATCGTCGTCGTGTTCATGGGGAGCCAACCGGCTGGGTCGGAACGGAATGCGTTGCCGTGTTCATCGGGAGGGCTTGGACAGAACAGCCGATGGAAACGAGGCCTGGCGTACCGCAGAATGGAGGAAACGGCCTTGTGTTCGACTGGTCACGTTCGAAACGGGATCCTGTTCATCGGGAGGGGTGTCGGTGTCAAAACCGGCAGATCTCGGGTAGGGGGTCCCGAACTGTGCGTCTAGGTCAGATGGTAACAGGAGGCAGGGGACACAATGTTTTACCCATGTTCGGGCCCTCTTGATGGAGGTAAAACCCTACGTCCTGCTTGATTAATATTGATGATATGGGTAGTACAAGAGTAGATCTGCCACGAGATCGGAGAGGCTAAACCCTAGAAGCTAGCCTATGGTATGATTGTATGTTATGGTTGTTGTCGTCCTACGGACTAAAACCCTTCGGTTTATATAGACACTGGAGAGGGTTAGGGTTACACAAGGTCAGTTACAAAGGAGGGGATATCCATATCTGTATTGCCTAGCTTGCCTTCCACGCCAAGTAGAGTCCCATCCGGACACGAGACGAAGTCTTCAATCTTGTATCTTCACAGTCCAACAGTCCGGCCAAAGGATATAGTCCGGCTGTCCGGAGACCCCCTAATCCAGGACTCCCTCAAGGGGTCTGGCGTACCGCAAAGCGGACGAAACGGACCTCTTATGGTCGAAACGGGGGTCCTGTTAATCGGGAGGGGTGTGGCGTACCGCAAAACGGAGGAAACGGACTTGTGTTGGAGCACTACGGTCGAAACGGGGGTCCTGTTCATTGGGAGGGGTGTGGCGTACCGCAAAACGGGACTCCACGGGATACTGTTCATCTCCACCGTCGACCCCCTCCAGCCTCCATGGGCTACTGTTCATCCACCTTCGGATTCCTCCAGCCTCCAGTTTCGACTATTCATCCACGGGCTCATGTTCATCTAGCCTCCACCGCGCGCTACTCCACCGGCTACTGTTCAACCAACCCTCTCCACGGGCTCCAGTTCAACCACCCCTCCACGGGCCACTGTTCATCCAGCCCTCCACCGTCCACTGTTCATCCTGCCCTCCACGGGGTGGTCCTGTTCATCCAACCCTCCACGGGGTCCTGTTCATCTAGCCCCAACCGGCTCGATCGATCAGGGTCCTGTTCATCCAGAGGCAACACCATGGGGTCCTGTTCATCCACCCCCACCGAGAACTATTCATCCAAACCCCCCAGCAACGCTCACTGTTCATCTAGAGGCAACACCACGGCGTCCTATTCATCCACCCCCACCGGGAACTGTTCATCCAAACCCCCACAGCAACACTTACTGTTCATCCAGAGGCAGCATCGATTGCCTTCAGTTAGCAGCAGTAGCGAAGGAATCGCTCGATCGGGTTTAGTTAACAGCCATCGATCGATCACTCGGGTTCAGTAACGCATAGCCTGCAGTGCAATCGCTCGGGTTCAGTTAGAGCCCAACGCCTCGCTCGGGTTCAGTTAGAGCCCAACGCCTCGCTCGGGTTCAGTTAAAGCCCAACACCTCGCTCGGGTTCAGTTAGAGCCCAACGCCTCGCACCCGTGTGCGTGTACGAGAGAAACGAGCATCGCTCGGCCCCGACCATCCACCGTAACCGGTAACACCCTGATATTTTCCTCGCCCTCGCTTCTACCACGGTTTTCCGTCATGGACGACCCAAAGAATTTCATGCAGCTACATCTCCGGCCCGCCCAGGACAAAAATCCCATTCTTTGTCATGTTTTTTTGTCATAGAAGCAGGACCCCACCACATCTATGATGATACCGTGTTTTGTCACAATTATTGTCATAGAAGTGTCATCAGTATGATAGATAAAATTTTCGTTCGGCCCAAAATGTCACGCATGTGTCTTTTCTTGTAGTGATCTGTGGCGACGTCTGGTTCATCGTGCTACGGCGAAGCTCGCACACAACAGTGCCTACGCATCTCTTGCAGCACCTCTCTGCCGTCGTTGCTCAACGACTAGCCCGAGACAAAGACGACCGCAACCTCGGCCATAGAGCTAGCACCGATGGAAAAGCACGCACGCTGCATGCACACGAGCACATACGGAGTGCCCACAACATGGTGCGTCCCTAGTCGCCTCTACTCCTTGTATGCACATTGTCTATGAAGGTGGTTGCATGCCTAATGATGATGTGGGTGAGATCTTCTAGGACTCAGATGATGACGAGGAAAACTATGAGGGGTGTCTCCAACAGTGTTCCTCAGCTTGCACCTCTAGCATCATGGTGGTCGAACTTGGAGTCATTCATCTGGTACACGTGGCATCTCAGATCTGGACACAAGGTGACCGTCAAGGTCCACAGTCAAGGGGGTAAGGGCGGACGCGACCTCTCACTGCATCCCCATTTGAAGCACGCACCGGCCCAAGGCGCCGCCCGCTGCAGTCCCAGCTATATCCGCCTCCTCGCCGCATTCAAAAACCTACATTTAACCCCGCGTGGAATGCGAGAAACCAACTCCGGCCACACACGTCCGTTCAGGAGCAGGACGCCGGCCAAGCTCCTCCTTCCACCATTTTGTCCACTCTTTAGGCGGCATTCGACGAGCAGGAAGAGCAGTTCTTCGGCATAAAAGCCGTCTAGGTGGCCTACCGAGCCCCGCATTTACGAGAGAGGCAGCTCGCTTCTCGACCTATCTCGCCTAGTCCGTCGGAGGCAGTTGCCGCAATAAGCCAGCGCGTGGTTCTATAGCTAGCCTCTCCAATACAGCTCGAGGAAGAGTGCCGACTTGCTCCATGTCGGCTTGTCAGGGAACACGACGGCACGGGCATCGTCGTTGCTCTCGATGCCACCGTGTCGTATAGCGCCTCCAGTGTCTGCGACTGCGCCATCCGCCGTCGACGCGCGTGTAGCCGCGACATGCAGGTAGAGAAAGAAGCCGTCATGAATGTCGATGAGGCGACGCGGCTACGTGGATGTCAATGAGGTGACGGGCAGCACGTCCCCGCCCGCCGCCATCATCGAGGAGAAGTAGAACACGGGAGGCCGCCGCCGATTGTATCCCATGAAGGCCACCACCGAGGCGACGCCGGCGAATACAGCCAGTGTCATGCATGATTCTTCTTCTGCCGGATGCTGGAGGAGGACAAATAGATTGGGCGGCGACCATTTAGATTAGGTATTTTAATTCTACCAGGCTGGTTGTAATGGGAGTATTATAAGTAGTATCATGCATGCCAACTAGTAGTAGGCAAATTTGATGAGGTGCATAGAATTAAATGAATAAAGAGAGGGTTGAGTATCATATTATGATATTGTACAAATGTGCTTAGATGAGGTGCTAGGTGCATTAAATGGATTAGCAACTCAAGTCTCCAATGCATAGGTGCTTAGTTTGTTGTTGCTAAGCTTGCTTCATTTAATTAGCTATAGACTCAAAACTGTCTTTCCACCTAGGTACACGCGCTTAGCACCGTTTCTTCCTGGGGTCACCAAACTAGTCTATCTCTTCTTAATTAACTTGCCACATCATATTTTTATGCCTACGTGGCAGGCTTAGCACCTATAGATGGTGGAGTAACTTATACTATAACATATACTATGTTACTCTAAACATCTCTCTCCTCATTAACTACA
Source organism: Triticum urartu (assembly GCF_003073215.2). Classification (NCBI taxonomy): domain Eukaryota; kingdom Viridiplantae; phylum Streptophyta; class Magnoliopsida; order Poales; family Poaceae; genus Triticum; species Triticum urartu. The sequence continues at coordinate 130,892,487 of NC_053027.1, read as the reverse complement.
TGCCACATAAGCAAAATTTTCTTGGAGTGCGCTATGTTACTACCTAAGTTACTCCCATATGAGGCCGGTCATAGTGGGGAGTAACTTATACTAGTGTCATGCATATGACACTAGTCTAAGTTACTACCTCCATAATGCAAAGTAACATAATAGTAGTGTCATAGATGGGTTCATTTATTAGCTTGTAGACTCATCCTTTTTCGGGAAGCACTATGTTATAGTAACATATTATGTTACTCTAAACACCTCTCACCTCATTAACTACATGCCACATAAGCAAAAATTTCTTGAAGTGCGCTATGTTACTACCTAAGTTACTCCTACTATTACTAGCCTGACTAGCCTAAGTTACTCAGTCTTAGGCCTTGTTCAATTCAACATCCTCCCAAGGGGTTTGGAGAGGAATGTAGGGGAATTTGGCTTGTACATGATTTAATCCCCCACAATTCCTGTTAATCTATGTATATTGTGGGCATGTTATTTGACCCCTCATTTTGCCGCGCTACGACCAGTGTGAGTGTCTGGATGTAGTACACCATCCTCAAATTTGGTGGATGCCAAGCCAGATCGAAAAGGAGATATAACTTTTTTTTCAAGTTGAAAAATGTTACCGATGAGGAGCCATAATTAAGCTGGTGGTGTCTCTTATTTTCTTTCGAATGGGCAATAAGCTGGAGAGCTGGAGAGTGTCTCTAATGGGCTGCCTCTAGTGTTAAGGCTCTACAGCACGAAACACGGGCAGCCGACTGGGCCGATACAAAAGCCTATCCATCTTAAAGGCCATTTGTTTTTGTTTTTTGCGAGGAGAAGCCCATATTTCTTGAAGAGGGGACGATCCCAGAAAAACCCTCCTTCCTCCTCGCTTCCACTTAAACTGCAGCTCACTGGACTCTCCCGCTTCCGTCGCCCCCCAATTCCCCCGCTCCCCATCTTCCTCACTCGTACAGAAAACGCCTGCTCCTCTTCTTCCTCACCCGTACAGAAAACGCATCCTCCTCTTCTTCCACTCCCACAGAAACCCCAGCCCTCCTTCTTCCCCACGCGCACTGCCACTAGGCTCGTCTCTGGCTACTCTGCTCAAACTCGTGAGCTCAGCGCGACGCCCACAAGGAAAATGGAGTTGACTGGTCCCAGCGCCCAGAAGATGAGGCTCCCGCCAGCGGCGACGCCGGTTGTAGACCCCGCACCCGGTAGTGCGGGGAGAAGCAGCGAGCCCCCCCCCCCCCCCCCCCCCCCCCCCCCACCCGGATCTGAGGAACCGGTAGAATCTCCGATGGACCGCATCAGCGATATCCCGGACATTATCCTTGAGGAGATCATCTCGCTTCTCCCCACCAAGGATTGCGGCTGCACACAAGTCCTCTCAACTCGGTGGTGCCCTCTATGGCGCACCGCGCCCCTCAATCTCGACTGTCGTTAGATATCTGTACTTCCTGAATTTGATCTCCTCAGAGCCATCGTCTCCTCTCACCAGCAGGGCCCCGTTCAATGCCTCTGCATCCTGACACGCTACATGTTGTCCATACCCGGCACGGTGGACGCTTGGTGACATCCCCTGAATTCGAAAAACTCCAGCAGTTTGAGTTCTACCATTACCACGTAAGTTTCATACCACAAACACACCAAGAATTTTTACCCACACCACCATTGTCCATACCGCGGTTTTCCTCTTCTCTCCACACCGGCACCTTCGCCCGGTGCCATGTACCAGACGATCTAGTACAAATGCTTCGACTCCCACTGCTAAAAAAACTTTCGCTTGTGGTTGTTTATTTGTCGAAGGCCTCACTACACAACATCATCCACTCCAGTTGCCCGGCCCTAGAGCGCTTGCTGATTATTTTGGGAATAGAAATCCCTATCAGTTGTCTCCAAATAAAGTCGCCTCACCTTAAAAGCATTGGAATTTGTTTTGAAGAACTATAGCTTATCATCGAAGATGCCCCTTCACTTCAAAGGTTGCTCCTTGATGATTGTTATAAACCTTCGCAAATAACTGTCGTCTCTGCGCCCAAACTGGAGACCTTGGGTCTAATTTGTGGTCTAATTAGTACTCCATTTGATGACTACAACAAGTTGGTGTTTGGCTCCTCACTTCTTCAGGTACCGTATATTATCATCTACACATTTGTAATAATAAGATGCATTTTTCATTTGTGCGAATAAGTTTTATATCATCTTGGAGTACACTTTGGGTACTAATATTATGTTATATGCTCAATGAAGAGTTCGTCCATGGATAGCCTATCAATGCTGCTGGATTCTGTCAAGATCATATATATCAGAATGTTTAGTTATGATCTGAACATAATTATTGGCTTGCTGTGATGCTTTCGGTCTCTGGAGAATTTATATATAAACGTGACGATTTCATGCACATTGAAAGACCGTATATATTGTACTATAATTAACCGTTCAGCTATTGCTCTTTCGACATACTCTTTTTCAGACCTTAACTGTTTTTAAATCTTCATGTCTACTTAGGTACTGCAACCACATGGAGAAAAACATATAACCAATCGGTGGCGTAATAAGCACCAGGATTTTCTTAGTTCTCATGACATTCGTTTGAGGACAGTAACGATGGAAGGATATGCATCCAACCAGGCAAACAGAAGCTTTGTCACTTTCTTCCTGTTGAATGCGAGGTTACTATTGCCCGTGAGGCTTAAGTTTTACCGCAAGAGATTTCTCATGGACGGACACGTTGAACAGCAAAAAGAGAAGTTTCAGGTGGATAAATGAGCTTTTAAACATGCTCGGCTTCTATTTACAACAAGTTGTACTCATCCTGAAATAATTTTTTGCCCATGATGTTGATTTTATGGATCAAACCGATCCATTTGTTTGTGACTGTGAAAAAGAGTGGTTGGGTTATGTAGGATCGAAAGTATGTCTAGAGGGGGGGTGATTAGACTACTTCACCAAATAAAAATCTAGCCTTTTCCCAATTTTAAGTCTTGGCAGATTTTAGCAACTTAGCACTAGTCAAGTAAACAACCTACACATGCAAGTCTACGAGTATAGCAGCGGAATGTAAAACATTGCACATGAAGGTAAAGGGAGGTGTTTGGAGGGAGCAAACGCAATGTAGACATGGAGATTTTGGGCGTGGTTTCGATAGGTGGTGCTATCATACATCCACGTTGATGGAGATTTCAACCCACGAAGGGTAACGGTTGCGCGAGTCCACGGAGGGCTCCACCCACGAAGGGTCCACGAAGAAGCAACCTTGTCTATCCCACCATGGCCATCGCCCACGAAGGACTTGCCTCACTAGGGTAGATCTTCACGAATTAGGCAATCTCCTTGCCCGTACAAACTCCTTGGTTCAACTCCACAATCTTGACGGAGGCTCCCAAGTGACACCTAACCAATCTAGGAGACACCACTCTGCAAAAGGTAATAGACAGTGTGTTGATGATGAACTCCTTGCTCTTGTGCTTCAAATGATAGTCTCCCCAACACTCAACTCTCTCTCACTGATTTGGATTTGGTGGAAAGATGATTTGAGTGGAAAGAAACTTGGAGAAGGCTAGAGATCAAGATTCATATGGTTGGAATGGAATATCTTGACCTCAGCACATGAGTAGGTGGTTCTCTCTCAGAAAATGTATGATGGAAGTGTAGGCATGTTCTGATGGTCTCTCTTCTAATGAAGAGTGGGTGGAGGGGTATTTATAGCCTCCACACAAAATCTAACCGTTACACGCAAATCACCAAACTTGGTGGGACCGATTTAGTTCAAAATGTGAACGTTAGGACTTTCGGTGGGACCGACATGTTAACTCGGTGAGACCGATTTCATTAGGGTTAGGGCATAACATAATCTCGGTGAGACCGATTACACAAACTCGGTGGGACCGATTTTGGTAATAAGCTAACCAGAGAGTTGGTCAGGCAAACTCGGTGGGACCGATTCGCTCATCTCGGTGAGACCGAAATGTTACGAAGGGGAAACAGAGAGTTTGCATTGCGAACTCGATGGGACCAATCGCTTATTTCGGTTGGACCGAAACATTATGAAAGGAAATAGAGAGTTTGCAATCCCATCTCGGTGAGACCGAGATCCCTATCGGTGAGACCGAAAAGACTAGGGTTTTGTGGCAGTGGCTATGTCAACTGAACTCGGTGGCGCTGGATAGAAAGTTTTGGTGGGGCCGAGTTTGACTTTTGGTTTGGGACATATGTGGATATGAGAAAGTGGTTGAGGGTTTTGGAGCATATCACTAAGAATTTTGAGCAAGTAACCCATTAAACAACACCGTATCCCCTTTTAATAGTATTGGCTTTTTCTATGGACTCAATGTGATCTTGGATCACTAAAAAGTAAAATGTAGAGTCTTGAGCTTTAGAGCATGAGCCAATCTTTTGTCCTTAGCATTTTGAGGGGTCCACATTTCTAATCCATGCCATGCCAATCATTGAGCTTTCCTGAAATATTTATCTTGAAATAGTATTAGCTCAATGAGCTATATGTTGTTAGGAATTACCAAACCCACCCAGGGATAGTTGCACTTTCAATCTTCCCATTTTTGGTAATTGATGACAACATATAGATCAAAGCTTCGACAAGTGGTTATAAGATTGAAATACATCGTCGCTTTGAGAAGTATGTGAAAAGCAAGAGCTCCCCCTAAATTTGTGCATTATTTAAAATTTGCTCTTGAATGCAAATGCACAATCGATTAGGATCATGGGTCACTCTTCCATGTCACATACATCTTGGTGGAGCGCTCAAAATGATAAACATTAAAAACGTGCACTCATCACCAAGCAAAGTGAATGATCATATATGGAATATAAGAGATAATATCATCCAAGCAAGCATTAAGGTAGCATATGATCAGTCACATGATCAAACGAGTATCTCACATAGACAAAGACATAGTGTATCAACCAAGCGCATAGAAAGGTTCAACCAAAAACAAGAGAGATAAAAAAGCAAAACACTCTCTCTCAAAGCCTATGATCTATACATAATTCTCCCCCTTTGGCAACAAGTTACCAAAAAGATTGAAAATGCGTAGTGCTATGCGTCTCTCACGCTTGGTATTTAGGACGTGGTGTAGAGAGAACTCCAAGGACAAAGGCATCTATCGATGTAGTTGGAGCTGGTGGAGTGGCTGCTGGAGGAGGTACTGAGGCTGTAGCTGCTGATGCTGACAAAGTAGTTCTAGAAACTGGTATTAGCACTGCGGCAGTCCTCTGACCTCGTGGCACACGCTGAAAAGCATCAGTAGTTGCCTTCCCTCTCCTCTCTTCTGCTTCCTCCTGGAGCTGCTCAACTTCAGTCTGTATCTCAGTTACCTTGAGGTCAAGATCATAGAATTTTGTCTCAACAATCCTCTCCAGGCTCTCCTGATTTTGAGTCAGGGTGGCCAAGCCCTTATCAATCCTCAGTGTAGCTCGAATCAGATAGCCCAATTGAACTTGTTTTGGCTTCAGGAACACCTGAGATACTTCTTCTGCACTTGGCATCCTTGTAGATTTCTCTGCCTTAGCTTTGGCTCTCTTCTCTTGTGCTTGAGCTGATGACGGTTCATTCTCATTCAAGACAACTTCATTATCTTCAAATTCAGGATATAGGGGTAGATGCTCCTTGTCCAACAAGTATGTTCCTGTGCCCATCTTATAATTGATGAGCTCCTAAATATGTGGAGCATACCCACAGCTTCTCTTTTGGTCAGTAGCTGTCCTCTTGACTGTCTCTACAATCAGGCTCATGACTTTAAACTTCTAAGGGACATCAAAGATTTGCAGCATGTTGATGGAATGTCCTATGATCATCTTGTGATCTCCTGACCTGGGTAGCAATGTGTGCCTTAGGATCCAGTTGATGGTAGGCAGACCAGACAACAAGTAATGTACAGATCCAAGCTTGTGAGTCTCCAAAGCTTTATTAGGGATGTGTTTGTACACGTTTGCCATGGATTTGTGGTCTTTATTCTTCTTGGCATACACGTCCAAGTCATCCTCATGTTCCTCTGGGGCATTGATCAGCTTGGCCCATTCTTCAATAGTGGATGGGTATCTAGTACCTTCAGACATCCATATGATCTTCCCATGTGGGAAAAAGTGAGCAGTGGAGTAAAACTACATGATCAGCTCATCATTCCATTTTGTGAACTTCTATCCAACAAACTCATCTACTCCACATGCTTTGATGCTGTTATATATTCCTGGGAAGTGATCTTCATTTTCCTTAATGTATTCCCAATCAACCCATCTCATGTCACAAACAATGGGCTTCTTGTCGAGCAAAATTGTCTCATAGAAGTCTTGCCGTTCTTTTGTATGAAATATGTAGTCAACTGCAGTCCTCTTCCTAATAGCATAGGGATCAGACTTTCTCCACAATCTCAGTTCAGCATCTTTTCTGATGTGCATGTCTTTTAGCCACTGGATGAGCATCATTGTGGTCTGGGATCTTGGGTTTTAATTTCCTCAAAACAAGAGACTCATCATCCTCTTCTTAAGTTTGAGGCACTGGGGCCGTGTTCTTCTCTTCTGCAGGAATACTTATAGTGTTTCTCTTGACTTCTGAGCTTGAGCTTTGGGAGCAGACTTGGGCTTTGATGTTGCAGCCCTTGACTTAATTGCATCTCCCATAGGCTTCTGTGCTTTGGGTACTGGAGCATCCTCTTCCTCTTCTTTTGTGGGATCCTTATACATGGATGATCTCCTAGAACTCTGGCAGTGGTCTTCTTGACCCTTTCCTTTCTCTTCTTGCCTTCTCCAGCCTCTTTGGGTTCAAGAGTGAACTCCATAGTTTCTTCCAAGGCTGCTTTCCTAGGCTTGGATGTTGGCATTCTCTTGGTAGGTGCCTTCTTGTGCATCCCTGGCTTTGTTGTAGCAGCTGAGCCATACTCCTTCTTCAGCACTTTCTTCTTTGAGGTGGCCTCATCCTCAACAGCCACATAGTCTCCATCCTCAGAGTCTGAGGTTCTCTTCTGCCTTGTCCTAGTGGCTGCCTTTGGCAAGTTACTAGGAGTTCTTCTGCTGCCATCATCTAATGTGCTTGATGGATCTAAACCCTCACTCAATTGCACATGTTTCTCAGATCTATACTGACTGTCACTCTGGTCAGACATCTTGGCAATCACTGACAGCAGATCCTGTGAATAGATGTAGATGAGATAGAGTGGATGAGCATCACAAAGTGCAGAGTTTTTGCAAAACAGATGACTTAAAAACTTAGTTTTAGTTCTCCACAGAAAGCATTTTGGAGCTACCGATTTGATAAACTCGGTGATACTGAAGCAGCTTTTGGAACCTAAACTAGTGAACTCGGTTAGACCAAGTCACAGTTTGGTGGCACCGAGACTGCTAGGGTTTCACAGAGAATCGAACTCGGTCAGACCGAAAATGCATGTGCTAAGGCCTAAGCCAAATCGGTGAGACCAATTTCTACACTTCGGTCGGTCCGAGATGAGTCCGACAGAGACCTAACCCTAAATTTTCAAATCCAATCTAATCTAAAGGAAGTATTCGGTGGATGGATTGTTTGCATACGTGGTCATGATCATGGAAAAGTAATGTGCTATGAATCGTAGTTAAGGAATTAGCACATAGAGTCGAACCCATACCCTATTTCGATGGAGGTTCGCTACGGTGGCAACGGCAGAGCAGAAATCCGTTGACGGTGATGAAGACCAGTGGCGGGAGGTCGCTGGCGGCGAGGAGACGATCCAAAGACCTGAGGAGCTAGAGTAGGACACACGCGTGGGTTGAGCAGTTTGAAGAAATTTCCAAATCCTCACCCGTGGGTATATATATCCCGACCCTATCGGTGTGACTGAGGGGAACAACTTGGTGGCACCGAGATGCGGAATCGCGAGCGGCTACTGCAACTCGATGCGAAAAGTTCAAATCGGTTCCATCGAGATGGAAAACTTAGATCAACTTAGTGAACTCGGTGTGACCGAAGTGGATGACTCGGTCATACCGAAATGCACAAAGAGGTTTAGGAAGTTTAAGTCTATGACGAATCGGGGACTCTGAGTGCTCCTCACACAGAGTGGTTCGAATCTAACCTGATCAGACTTTGTGATGTAGCATGAATAAAGTTTGGGACGAAGAAAGCATAGATAGCTAGAGGGGGTTCTTAGGCATTCTTGTCCATCCACTTGGCAAAAGAGAAAAACGCCAAACAATCAAAACAACAAGTGGATGTCCTCGAATGAGTAAAATATGCAACAAACATGCTCATACAATAAAATGGCAAATGAAATATGTGGCAGAGCATGCACAAACACTCTAGCATCTATCAAGCAATTGGCGATGAATAGGTCATCTATATATGAGTATATTGACTGCGGAGTCAAATGAGAACATTTGATCGTAGGTCATACTCATCTTTAAGCATAAGTGGGTTTTCCACTTTTACATAAAGCATTGTTGTGTTCACACCATTAGAGTTGCTTTAGCTCAATTGATTAGAGTAAAGCTCCCCCTAGATGTGATATCCCCCTAAGAGGGATGAACTAACCATGGGTTTTGTCGATGATGACTTCACGTAGGTTTTGAAGATGTAGATACTCAATGTTGATGTAGATCATTTGGAGCAATCCATTGGAGTGAGTTGCACTTTTAATACCTACATGGGTTAGTCCCACAAGGAACAACCAAGGATATCCATAGACATAGAGTGATGTTCACGTAAGATGATGTCCATGAAAGCATTAGGTTACCTTGTCCCTTGTCTTACCTACAAGAGGGTTTGTGACTCCTTGAACTAGTGCAATATATGGAAGTTGTTTGCACGTGTCCTTGCTAAAAGATATGAGTGAAATATGTTGGCGGAGTCACCCTCAAGAACTCTCTAGTTCTTTTTCTTCGGGATCCACACCATCTTGATGGGAATCCTTGGAGTTGTAGTCATACTTGATGAAGTGGAACTTGATGTAGTCTTTGGAACCCCCTTGACCAAGGCCTTGGGAGCTTCTTCAAATGCATCAATCTCCTCTTGAAGCTTGTCCTTGCCTTTTTGCTTGTGGTCTTGTGGTGGAAGATCATCTTGAGCTTGTGTTCCTTGGAAAGAAGTAGGATCATACTTCTATTGTTGAGGAACAAACTTTGTCTTGGGGTATTGATCTTCTTCCCACTCAACTCCATTGGCATTGAACCTTCGTTCAAAACCAATTCCTTGATTCTTCTGGTGTCTTCCTTGTTTGCGTACAATTTCCTCAAATTGCTTACTTCCGGCAAGGCTCTTGTAAACACCTTTCTCTATAATTCCCTTCAATAAGCTATTTTCTTGCTCAAGTGTAACTTGATAAGAGAATCATTAGTGGAATCAAGAGAACTACTAGAAGCAACAACATTGGGTTTAGCATGATTATTGTTACTACTAGAAGAAGAATATTTCTTACTCTTTTTGCTAGATTTAACTTGTGGCATGTAAGTAGACAAGAGTAAATGCTTGGGAATGTAAGAAGAACTTTTCTTGTGAAGATCATCATTGATCGCTTTTAAGAACCCATGCTCTTGCTCAAGGTTAAGCTTTTCGAAGCATAACTTCTCATGAGTCTTTAAAAGCTCTCGATGATTTTCCAAGGTAGTTTCATGATCTAACTTAAGAGTGATTAGTTCTTTAGTTAGACACTCAATCTCCTTCTTATCATCGTCATTCTTTTTATCTTGATTAGCATGATTTATAGCAAGTTCATCATAGTTTTCATCAGTAGAATTTTCAACAAGTAAATCATCATCACCTAGCAAATCATCTTCATCACTATTGAAATCTACATACTCGGGGTGTGATACCTTTGGGCCTTTAGCCATGAAGCATCTTCCAATTCCTTCATTTGGTGACTCAAATATGTCGTAGGAGTTGGTTGACATAAGTGCTTGACCGGCAATACCTTCATCTTGAGTATATTCGGAGTCGGAGTGATAACTTCTCTCGGAGTGATTGTCGGAGTTGGAGCCGGATACTCATTCACCAACATGAGCTTGATGTCTTTGTTTTGTGTAGCTCCTTGATGATTTGTCCTTTCTTTCCAAATCCTTGCTTCTCCGTGATGTTCTTCGTTCATAACGGTCATCTCTACTCCTTCTCTCTCTTGGTGGTGATTCTTCTCTTCTACTTCTTCTTTTGGGAGAATCTTCTCTTCTTTTGTAGGGAGACGTACACTCATTGGAGTAGTGTCCGGGTCTTCCACAATTTAGCAATTGCTTGAAGATCTTTTGTCACTGTAGGACCTTGACTTGGAACTACTTTCCTTGGTTCTACCCTTGTAGAACTTGTTGAAGTTCTTCACCATTAGGCTCGATTCTTCATTGAAGGCTTGTTTCTCACTTGATGATGTGAGAGCATCACATGAGGCTTTGTAAGCACCACTTGACTTGTTGTGAAGCTCTTCCTTATCCTTGAGTGACATCTCATGAGCAACAATTCTTCCAATAACTTCCGTTGGCTTGAGATCTTTGTAATTGGGCATCATTTGGATCAATGTGCCCATGGTATCATATTTTCCATCCAAGGGTCTTAGGATCTTCTTGATGATGAATCTATCAGTCATCTCTTCACTTCCTAAGCCGGCAATCTCATTTGTGATGAGAGCAAGCCTAGAGTACATTTCAGCGACACCTTCACCATCCTTCATTTTGAACTTGTCAAGTTGACTTTGAAGCACATCCAATTTGGATTCCTTGACGGAGTCGGTACCTTCGTGCAGATCAATCAAAGTGTCCCAAATTTCTTTTGCATTCTCAAGATGGCTGATTTTGTTGAATTCTTCACGGCACAGTCCGTTGAAGAGAATATCACAAGCTTCAGCATTGTATTGCAGCATCTTCAACTCTTCCACGCTAGCTTCATTGTTCGGTTCTCTCCCATCAAAGAATTCACCTTGCAAGACAATACACAGAATAGCCCAAACGGCGGGGTTATGTCCAAGAATATGCATTTTCATCTTATGCTTCCAACTAGCAAAATTAGTACCATCAAAGTAAGGACCTCTACGGTGATAATTTCCCTTGCTAGATGCCATGCTCTCCTAGGTTGTGAAACCAAGGCTATGATCACCAAAAGCTATGGAAATCAAGGCAAATGGAGACCAAAGCTCTGATACCACTTGTAGGGTTGAAAGTATGTCTATAGGGGGGTGATTAGAATACTTGACCAAATAAAAATCTAGCCTTTTCCCAATTTTAAGTCTTGGCAGATTTTAGCAACTTAGCACTAGTCAAGTAAACAACCTCCACATGCAAGTCTAAGATTATAGCAGCGAAATGTAAAACATTGCACATGAAGGTAAAGGGAGGAGTTTGGAGGGAGCAAACACAATGTAGACATGGAGATTTTTGGCGTGGTTCCGATAGGTGGTGCTGTCGTACATCCCCGTTGATGGAGACTTCAACCCACGAAGGGTAACGGTTGCGCGAGTCCACAGAGGGCTCCACCAACGAAGGGTCCACAAAGAAGCAACCTTTTCTATCCCACCATGGCCATCGCCCATGAAGGACTTGCCTCACTAGGGTAGATCTTCACGAAGTAGGCGATCTCCTTGCCCGTACAAACTCCTTGGTTCAACTCCACAATCTTGATGGAGGCTCCCAAGTGACACCTAACCAATCTAGGAGACACCACTCTCCAAAAGGTAATAGACGGTGTGTTGATGATGAACTCCTTGCTCTTGTGCTTCAAATGATAGTCTCCCCAACACTCAACTCTCTCTCTCTCACTGATTTGGATTTGGTGGAAAGATGATTTGAGTGGAGAGCAACTTGGAGAAGGCTATAGATCAAGATTCATATGGTTGGAATGGAATATCTTGACCTCAACACATGAGCGAGGTCAACATGGTCAACAAACAATAGCCATCGGAAGAGGCTGACAGTAGGGACCCACACAAGGAAATGCCTCCTTATTACGCGCAAAAAAATGATTCCTCCACCTGACAGCTGGGACCCACCGAAAGGGCCTCCGTATTTCGCGAAAAAATGTTGCCTCCGCTGTCAGCTTGGACACACCAGCTATATCTTCGCATGCAAGGAAGTGCCTCCTTATTACACACAAAAAATGAATACTCCCCTGCTAGCTGGAACCCACTGTAGTGGGAGGCTGACTTGTGGGCCTACTAAGTCGACGGGGACGGAGGGCTTTCTCAACTTAGTAAATATGAACAATTTTAGCTCCAGTGACCGTACGATGTCCATCCAATGGCCGTAGTGCTTCTTCAGCCTCCAGTCTTCTTGCTCCAGCCATCCAAACCAGCGCCGGTCGTGCCGCGTGCTCTTGCCTCCTGTGGCTGGCTGTGCTGCCGCAGAGGCCTCACCGCTCCCTACTACTCCCACCGCTGGCCACGCCCTGCGGCGATGGCAGCCTCACACCGAACCCGGACCAGTGAACCCTCATACTCCTCTCCGCGTGGGCATCCACCGCCCCATCTTCCCCGGCTCCGCGTGGTGCCCTTCCTAGGCCTCGTTGTCGTCCACCACCTTGGTGCTCTCGGCACGGCGTGGCCAATGTGGTCAACGAATGACTTCCATCGGAAGAGTACTATAAGTGGCGAGGCTGGCAGCTAGGTCCATGGCCGCAGCAAGGAAGTGCCTCCTTATTACGCGCAAAATAATGATTCCTCCACCTGATAGCAGGGACCCATCGGGTGGGACACCGTATTTCGCGAAAAAAACTTTTTGCCACTGACTGCTGGGACCCACCAGCTACATCTTTGCACGAAAGGAAGTGCCTGACAGTCGGGACCCACCTGGTCGAAGCATACATAGCGTTGTCAATCTAGCCGCGAACGTGTACGTACATACAGATCGATTGGTCTGTCTGCAGGCTGCAGCGATGAACCATGGCCGAGTAAGGAAGGGCACGTGTCATAGTAGAGACGCACACGTAGCATGTACACGTACGTACAACCAGGGTGCGAGAAAGTAAATACGGATCGGTACGTACATACGGGCGGGGTCTCGAACGCCTACTCACGCATACATACGGCCAGGGCTCGTGTACATGGCTGGTTCAGAACGGAGAAACTGCGTCGTCGTGTTCATCAGGAGGCAACAGAATGCATCATGTTCATCGGGAGGCAATGGAATACGTCGTGTTCATCAGGAGCCAACCGGCTTGGACGGAACAGTCGATCGAAACGAGGCCTGGCGTACCGCAGAACAGAGGAAATGGCCTTGTGTTCGACCGGCCACGGTCGAAACGGGATCCTGTTCATTGGGAGGGGTGTGGCATACCGCAAAACGGAGGAAACGGACTTGTGTTGGAGCGCTACGGTCGAAACGGGGGTCCTGTTCATCAGGAGGGGTGTGGCGTACCGCAAAACGGGACTCCACGAGATACTGTTCGTCTCCACTGTCGACCTCCTCCAGCCTCCACCCGCGACTGTTCATCCACGTGCTCCTGTTCATCTAGCCGTCATCGTTCTTCCACTGGCTACTGTTCAACTAGCCCTCTCCACGGGGTCTTGTTCAACCACCCCTCCACGGGCTACTGTTCATCCAGCCCTCCACCGGCTACTGTTCAACCAGCCCTCCACGGGGTCCTGTTCATCCACCCCCAACCAGCTCAATCGATCGGGGTCCTGTTCATCCAGCGGCAACACCATGGGGTCCTGTTCATCCAACCCCCCACCGGGAACTGTTCATCAAACCCCCCCCCCAAACAACACTACTATTCATCTAGATGCAGCATTGATCAGCTTCAGTTAGCAGCAGTAGTGAAGGAATCGCTCGATCGGGTTTAGTTAACAGCCATCGATCGATCGCTCGGGTTCAGTAACGCGTAGCCTACAGTGCAATCGCTCGGTTTCAGTAGGCGAACGCCTCTCTCGGGTTCATTTAGAGCCCAATGCCTCACACCCATGCGCGTATGTGTACGTAAGAAACGTGCATCGCTCGGCCCCCGACCACCCACCGTAACCGCGAACTCCCCGATATTTTCCTCGCGCTCGCTTTTTACCACGGTTTTTTCCATCATGGACGGCCCAAAGAATGTCATGCAGCTGCGTCTCCAGCCCGCCCAGGATGAAAAGCCCATTTTTTGTCATGGTTTTTTGTTATAGAAGTAGGAGCCCACCACATCTATGATGATACCGGGTTTTGCCACAATTATCGTCATAGAAGTGCCATAAGCATGACAGAAAAAAATTCGTTCGGCCCAAAATGTCACGGATGTGTCTTTTTTTTGTAGGTCTCTGGAAGCATCGGTTAGTCCATTATAAAAGATATCAAGTATTTCATTTTTATTGATAGGATAATCTAGCAAAGCATTAAGTAATTGGATAAGCCTCCCCCAAGCTTGTGGGAGACTCTCTTCTTCAATTTGCACAAAGTTAAATATTTCCCGTAAGGTAGCTTGTTTCTTATGAGCGGGGAAATATTTTTCAGATAAGTATTAAATCATATCCTGGGGGCTACGCACACAACCAGGAGCAAGATAATTAAACTATAACTTAGCATCACCCTTTAACTATAAAGGAAACAATCTAAGAATATAGTAATAGCGATTTTTTCCTCATGAGCAAATATGGTGGCTATATCATTCAATTTAGTAAGATGTGCCACAACAGTTTCAGATTCATTACCATAGAAAGGATCATATTCAAATAAAGTAATTAACTCAGGATCGACAGAGAGTTCATAATCCTTATCAGTAACAAAGACAGGTGAAGTAGCAAAAGTGGGATCATATTTCATTCTAGCATTCAAAGACTTAAGATCATCAGTTTCTTAAGATCATCTCTATCACTACAAGCAAGAAAGTCCCTGGCAGTTTCCTCATCCATAATATAACCCTCGGGTACAGCTGGCAACTCATATCTAAGGGGAGAATCATAATCTTCAGTTTCAATAATATCATCAGTTTCGGTAATTTCATTCCCTCTAACCCTAGCAAGTTGTTCATCAAGAAATTCACCTAGTGGCACAGTATTATCAAGTAGAGAAGTAGTTTCATCATAATCATCATGCATTGCAGAAGTGGCATCATCAATAACATGTGACATATAGGAACCAATAGCAGGTGTAGGTGTCACAAGTTTACTCAAAACAGAAGGAGAATCAAGTGTAGAGCTAGATGGGAGTTCCTTACCTTCCCTCGTAGTTGAGGAATAGATCTGGGTTTTGTTGTCTTTAAGATTCCTCATATTGATCAACAGATATAAATCCCAAGTGACTCAGAGAATAGAGCTATGCTCCTCGGCAACGGCGCCAGAAAAAGGTCTTGATAACCCCAAGTATAGGGGATCGCAACAGTTTTCGAGGGTAGAGTATTCAACCCAAATTTATTGATTTGACACAAGGGGAGACAAAGAATGTTCTCAAGTATTAGCAGATGAGTTGTTAATTCACCACACCTGAAAGACTTAATATCTGCATTAAATTATTTAGTAGCAAAGTAGTATGGAAGTAACAGTAACAGTGGCAAAAGTAACAGTAACAGTTTCGTAGCAATCATAACAGTGGCAACGGAAAACTAACGAAGTAAAGATCAATATGAGACAAACTCGTAGCCAATGGATCAATGATGGATAATTATGTCAGATGGCATTCATTACG
This sequence comes from Triticum urartu, assembly GCF_003073215.2. NCBI lineage: Eukaryota > Viridiplantae > Streptophyta > Magnoliopsida > Poales > Poaceae > Triticum > Triticum urartu. Next base: position 130,876,962 of record NC_053027.1, on the reverse strand, counting down.
CAATAGTTATAACATAGGGTGACACAGAACTAGCTCCAATTCATCAATATAATGTAGGCATGTATTCCGAATATAGCCATACGTGCTTATGGAAAAGAACTTGCATGACATCTTTTATCCTACCCTCCCTGGCAGCGGGGTCCTATTGGAAACTAAGGGATATTAAGGCCTCCTTTTAATAGAGAACCGGACCAAAGCATTAGCACTTAGTGAATACATGAACTCCTCAAACTACGATCATCAACGGGAAGTGTCCCGACTATTGTCACTCCGGGGTTGCCGGATCATAACACATAGTAGGTGACTATAACTTGCAAGATCGGAACAAGAACACAAATATATTCATGAAAACATAATAGGTTCAGATCTGAAATCATGGCACTCGGGCCCTAGTGACAAGCATTAAGCATAGCAAAGTCATAGCAATATCAATCTTAGAACATAGTGGGTACTAGGGATCAAACCCTAACAAAACTAATTCGATTACATGGTTAATCTCATCCAACCCACCATGGTCCAGCAAGCCTACGATGGAATTACTCACGCACGGCGATGCGCATCATGAAATTGGTGATGGAGGATGGTTGATGATGACGATGGCGACGATTTCCCCTCTCCGGAGCCCAAAATAGACTCTAGATCTGCCCTCCCAAGGAAGAACAGGGCTTGGCGGTGGCTCCGTATCGTAAAACACGATGAATCCTTCACTCTGATTTTTTTCTACCCGAGCATGAATATATGGAGTTGGAGTTGAGGTTGGTGGAGGTCCAGGGGCCCCATAAGGACAGAGGGCGCGCCCTCCACGCTTGTGACCCGGGTGTGGGCCCCCTTTGGTTGATTCTTTCGTCAATATTTTTTACTTATTCCAAAACTGATCTTTGTGAAGTTTCAGGTCATTCCGAGAACTTTTATTTCTACACAAAATAACACCATGGAAATTTTGCCATGAGTTTGGCAAGCGGGTACAATAGTGATCCAGGAGTAGATCGCTAGATAGCGGTCAAAATTATCCTCAGGTACCTAAAGAGGACTAAGGAAATTTTTCTCGGTTATGGAGGTGATAAAGAGTTCATCGTAAAGATTTACGTCGATGCAAGCTTTAACACCGATCTAGATGACTCTGAGTCTTGATCTGGATACATATTGAAAGTGGGAGCAATTAGCTAGAGTAGCTCCATGCAGAGCATTGTAGACATAGAAATTTGGAAAATACATACGGATCTAAATGTGGCAGACCCATTGACTAAACTTCTCTCACAAGCAAAACATGATCACACCTTAGTGCTCTTTTGGTGTTAATCACATAGCGATGTGAACTAGATTATTGACTCTAGTGAACCCTTTGGGTGTTGGTCACATGGCGATGTGAACTATGGGTGTTAAATCACAAGGAGATGTGAACTAGATTATTGACTCTATTGCAAGTAGGAGACTGAAGGAAATATGCCCTAGAGGCAATAATAAAGTTGTTATTTTATATTTCCTTATATCATGATAAATGTTTATTATTCATGCTAGAATTTTATTAACGAGAAACTTGATACATGTGTGGATACATAGACAAAACATCGTGTCCCTGGTAAGCCTATACTAGACTAGCTCGTTAATCAAAGATGGTTAAGTTTCCTAACCATAGAAATGTGTGGTCATTTGATAAACAGGATCACATCATTAGGAGAATGATGTGATGGACAAGACCCATCCATTAGATTAGCATAATGATCGTTATGTTTTATTGCTATTGCTTTCATGACTTATACATGTTCCTTTGACTATGCGATTATGCAACTCCCGAATACCAGAGGAATACCTTATGTGCTATCAAACGTCACAACGTAACTGGGTGATTATAAAGATGCTCTACAGGTATCTCCGAAGATGTTTGCTAGATTGGCATAGATCGAGATTAGGATTTGTCACTCTGAGTATCGAAGAACTATCTCTGGGCTCTCTCGGTAATGTACATCATGATAAGCCTTGCAAGCAATCTGACTAATGAGTTAGTTGTGGGACGATGCATTACGGAATGAGTAAAGAGACTTGCCAGTAACGAGGTTGAACTAGGTATGAAGATACCGATGACCGAATCTCGGGCAAGTAACATACCAATGACAAAGGGAATAACGTATGTTGTTATTACGGTTTGACCGATAAAGATCTTCGTAGAATGTGTAGGAACCAATATGAGCATCCAGGTTCCGCTATTGGTTATTGATCGGAGAGGTGTCTCAGTCATGTCTACATAATTCTCAAACCCGCAGGGTCCACGCGCTTAATGTTCGATGACAATTTTGTATTATATGAATTATGTGATTTGGTGACCGATTGTTGTTTGGAGTCCCGGATGAGATTACGGACATGACGAGGAGTCTCAAAATGGTTGATAGGTAAAGAGTCATATATAGGACGATAGTATTCAGACACCGGAAGTGTTCTGGGGGTACCGGGTACGTACCGGGACACCAAAAGGGGTTCTGGGCAACCCCCGGCAAGCTATATGGGCCTAATGGGCCAAGAGGGGAAACACACCAGCCACTAAGGGGCTAGTGTGCCCCCCATATGGGCTGGAAAAATTCGATAAGGAAAGGGGAAGAAGGAAAGGAAAAGGGGAATATGATTCCCCCTTCCCCCTCTTCCCTTCCTACTCCGAATTGGAATAGGAAAGGGGGAGGCAGAATTGGGAGGACCCCAAGTAGGATTCCTCCTACTTGGCTGCCTCTCCTCCCCTCCAACCTATGTTTATGTCGGGGGGCACCGCTAGAACACACAACAAACATTGTTAGCCATGTGCGGCACACCCCTCCACAGTTTACGCCTCCGGTCATATTCACGTAGTGCTTAGGCGAAGCCCTGCGCGGATCACTTCACCATCACCATCACCGCACTGTCGTGGTGAAGGAACTCTCCCTCGACACTTTGCTGGATCAAGAATTCGAGGGACGTCATCGAGCTGCACGTGTGCAGAAGTCGGAGGTGCCGTACGTTCGATGCTTGATCGGTTGGAACGAGAAGAAGTTCGACTACATTAACCATGTTTTCAAATGCTTCTTCTTCCGCTTTCGGTCTATGAGGGTATGTGGACACACTCTCCCCCTCTCGTTGCTATGCATCTCCTAGATAGATCTTGCGTGAGCGTAGGAAATTTTTGAAATTGCATGCTACGTTCCCCAACGGTGGCATCCGAGCCAGGTCTATGCGTAGATGGTATGCACGAGTAGAACACAAAGAGTTGTGGGCAATGATAGTCATATTGCTTACCACCAACGTCTTATTTTGATTCGGCGGTATTGTTGGATGAAGCGGCCCGGACCAACCTTACATGACCACGGTCATGAGACCAGTTCCACCAACAGACATGCAACTTGTTTTGCATAAAGGTGGTTGGCGGGTGTCTGTTTCTCCAACTTTAGTTGAATCGAATTTGACTACGGCCGGTCCTTGTTGAAGGTTAAAACAACAAACTTGACGAAACATCCTTGTGGTTTTGATGCGTGGGTAAGAACGGTTCTTACTAGAAGCCCATAGCAGCCACGCAAAACTTGCAACAACAAAGTAGAGACGTCTAACTTGTTTTTGTAGGGCATGTTGCACTGGTACGCGTCGGTCCTAAACAAAAGGTTTTTAACCCCTTTCCGTGACGGCATTTGGAACCATCGCCAAGTGAGTGTGGGCGATAGGGAGGGTCCTTCCCACACGATCCAGAAATCGTTAGGGATATGCCCTCCTGGCACACACGGTCGGCAAAATGAGGTCGTGTGCAATCGATGAGCGCTCAAATAGGGAAATATGGACAGTAGAGCTAAAGAATACAATTATACGGCGAAATTGTTTCCGTTCGTATGTACATACCACACAGTCGCTCCAAGGAAAATGTTTCCGTTCACAGGTACATCACACAAAATTTTTCCCGTTAAATCATTTGCGTTATTGAATGTATCACACACGGTCCGTAGAAGAAACTGTCTGGCAAAGGCAGTCCATCACACACAGTTTTTATGTGGTAAACGTTTGCGCAAGGTGACCTAACGCAAACAATTTTCAAGAGAAAGTCGTGTGTGATTGTTCATTTATCCAACACGGTTTATTCCTAGAAACTATGTGCGTCGCCTGAGGTCATCGCCCACGGTATTTTTTGAACAACTGTTTGCAATAGCAAAACCCAATTAGCAGGCTAATTCGCCATTAGCAGGCTAATTGCCCTATTATTAATAATCCATTTATTAATCTAATTGACATTCATATTGAGCACATAATATATTTCATTTCCATATTAAGGAAGCAGAATTTCATAATTGAAATACATCAGAGTACAACATGATATAACTTTAGCACTCAGCTACCCCATTACACAACTGCGCTAGCACCAAGTTTCACATGCAGCATATAGAACCTATCGAAATTAGCACCATAGATGGTATATAGACAGATGCATCTCATCTGGAAAACTGCTGAAGCGGAAGGCGAATATTGAGCCTTCATTCATGTTGAAGGTCTTTGCAACTTTAGGCCAGTGCCTGTGGATGATTGACCGTTCGTCCTTCGTCCTCTTTAGGAACACTTCAATATTGAACCGTGGGTGTTGTATGAAAAACTTTCTTGCCTCCTGACCATAGAGGTGGGTTGATAGGTAATCATCAGTGAACTGCTTTGGAAAGGCCTGAAAACAAGGATGTGCATAAATATCTTCTCTATATTTGAAATGGGGCAAAGGAATAAAAAAAGGCAAAGTATAATAGTTAGTACCATCTTGTAGTGACCTGATGTCTTCTTCATTTTGCAGACAAAGATCTTGTTGTTTTTTACGCTAATTTCTTTATCCTAACAATCTTTCTGAGTTTCTTTATTTGATTGATATTCATGGACAACTCATTTCTCCTTATGCAAAAAGGGTCGAACAGTGGGTCAAAACCTCTCACAGCAGGACCTAGATGTGCAAGACCAAATTGTTAACAACAAAATATTAGAATGCTTCCTGCAATTGCACAATAATGTGCTATTAGACAATGGACCATGCACGTGCTAACCTCGATTGTAAACCTCAGTGCTTCCCATTGTTTCCCTGCAACACATATAAGGTAGTTAGTCATGAGGTTAAGTATTTACTATAGCCAAATTCAATTTATTCCTCACATGGTATACAATAACAGGATGCACCAACAACTATTGAACATCACATTGCAGAATTGAACCAAAGAGTTAACTAAACACCACAACACAAATGAACCAAACGTTAACTGAGCACCACATTGCACAATGTATAACCAAACCAAGCATGCTTGACAACTTGGAAATATAGCAATTGTATTCATTTCTCATGTATTTTGTAAAGATAAATTCGATTTATTTCTCACATGGAAGACAATACAAAATTGCAGCCTGAAGAATTGAACATCACATTTGCAGAATTGAACCAAACAGCTAACTGAAGATGACAACTAATTAAAAATAGTTAATAAGTGAGCACCACACTGCACGACATATAGAACATATACACTAGAGCAACATATTGCATGGTAAAATTAGATAGCACAATTCACTAGAATTTGTGAAGGAACGGCAGGAGCAGCACACACAACAGGTAAACTGAGCATGCTTAATCGGCGTAGCTAGCAAACGGCAAGGTGCTCCTCCAAGATCTAGGGGTCGGCACGAATGGCAGCCATCGTGACCTCATCCGCGCGTGCGGCCATGATTTGCTTCTCCGCTGCCAAATGCTCCTTGAGATCCTGGCCATACTACGTGCACCATGGCTTAGGGCCGCGCTTATTTGGTGGAGGGGTCGATGATTTGGCTGGAAGGTGTGGCGCTCGTGCCGGTGATCGGGGCCTGTGGGATGTGGAAGGAGGAGGAGGATGGGGGTCGGGTGTGGATTACCTGTCTGGATAGACGAGGCCGAGCAGCATGAAGGAGGGTTGCCGATGAGGAGGCGGCGCTGCAAGCAAGGAGTGAAGGTTTCAACTTGGAAAGGAAGGCGGAAACAGGGGAAATGTGGCTTTTGGTAAGGGGGAGGGGCGGGGAGGTAGATATTTCCGCGGAAGCCAAAAATTTGGAATCGCTTCAGCGAAAAAAATGGCGTGCAAAGTGTCATCAGACACGGTCCCTTATTGAGAACTGTGTACGATATGTGAACATCACAAACGATTCAGATAGCTTAACCCGTGTGTGATGAGTTTGAACAGCAAAAATTTTGGTTCAAATTTCCATGGTTACAGTAGTCATCCACGTCATTGCATAATTTGGGTACACAAAGGAGACTAACTTCTTAATCGAGCAAGTTCAGCAATTAAACAGAGCTAGCTGACCTAAACATTACTCTAACAAATTAAAGAACGGTGCTCTTAATTAGACAAAACAAAGAGTACTACTACGGCTAGTGCTCGTCGATCTCCGCCGTCGCCTCCATGTCCAGCTCGTGCCCGACGGTCTCCTGGGGAAGGGGCTCCATGGCATCCATCACACCATACTCGGCAAGCATCTTGCCATCCGCGTCCACCATCTCTTTGGAAAAGGTCACCATGAGCTGGGCGTGGGCGGAAGCGATTTGGGCTTGGACGGGCTCCATCGTCGCAAGGTATGCGGCGGAGGAACGGACGGCTGCTCGAACGCTCTCGGCGATTGCCAGCTCTTCAGTTGTGGGTTGCCGACCGTTGTCGGAGAAGCTTCATTTGATTTGTGTGGTGACCGCCAGGAGCTAGGCGTGGGCGGCCTCCATCAGGGCTAAGGCCGCCGCTGTTGAACGGATAGCTGCTGTGCTGATCTCGCCAGTTGTTATCCCCGAGCCAGATGTTGCTGCCACCACCTGAGAAGCAACATTGGTCGTTTGGGATGCCATGGCCGCCCAGTCGCAGATTGCAGCCGTGCTCATGCACCTTGTTAGCACGCGCATGGCGGCTGTGGCCACGCTCTCGCCGGAGTGGGCCACGGAAGTTGCCCTCACGACGCGGGTCCACGTGCCCATCTTTCACCGGCAACGACTGAACAGTGAAATGATATTTGGGGAGCGAGCTAGTGTGCTTGAGACGCCGGCTGTGGACTGTAACTGACGCACCTTCTCGTGTAAGCCATAGGCGTACTATACACCGACGGTGCTCCAAGATATTTTGTACTACAACTCACACGGTTGGTGATAATAAACTATGTGGGATCTAGTTGATTTGAATTACAAAATGGGGTCACAGCGGCAATGGACGCTGTTTGAATTGCTAGACCTTTTATCTGAAGTGAACATGCAACTATATGTGTGTCGTAAAAGAATTGGAATTATTCAGGGTTCATTTGACCATTTTATACATTAAATTGGTTTTCTAGCCATTTCAGGTGCACAATTCAAAATTAAACTACATGCACATGCTCCGGTGCACCAACATGGGTTGTAAAATCATATATGTGTCCATGGGTTTATGCTTATCTCCCGTGCAAGAAATGGGGATGAAATTCGAACACCATAGCACCGTGGCTCTCCAGCAAACGTCGACGTACTTGCTTTTATAATTCTAGTAAATCCAAAATTCGTCCAAAATTCATGAAACTTGGCATGCTATCATGGAGAGGAATCAACATGTCGTGGTAAATTTTTTGTCCCATTTGGGGCAGGTTTGGGTATAAGCTTCTCACACAACAAGTGTGCTGGTTTCGGTAGGGAACGTCCCACCTTTGGGGACGAAACGATATCCATTTCCTCTTATTGCTTCCAAAAAAATTCTCGTGTCAACATAGAACAACAGGAGTGTTGTGTCATTTTTTGTGATTTTTCGGGGTTCGTTCGGACATTTTAATGCATTAACTGAGTTTTCAATGCATTTATGTGCATAATTAAAATTTGAACTACATGCACATGCTCCAGTGCATATAATTTAGTTGAAAAATCAAATATGTGTCCTTGGGTGCATGCTTAGGTCCCATGCAAGAAATGGGAATGAATTTCAAACACCAAGGCACCGTTGATTGCCGGCAAAACATTGAGATGCCTGGTTTTTAAATTCTAGTAGATCCAAAACTCGTCTGAAATTCATAAAACTTGGCATTCTATCATGGAGCGACATCAAAATGTCGTGGTAAATTTTTTGTCCCATTTGGGGCTAGGGATGGTAATTCCGCCCATGGGTATGGGTATCTGCGGGTACCCTACCCGAAAATAGTGGGCATGGGCAAGACTTGGCATGATTCTGTACCCATGGGTAATGGGTATCCATACCTGCAAAATATATGGGTAGGGCATGGGTATGAGATTGCGCCCATGGGTAACCCAATGGGTACCTAAAAATATTAATGAATGAAAATAACTCCTATGAAATGTGGGGTCTACATCCAACTCCTATTGCCCAACTCTTAATTCCTTATTCCCTAAACAAACCATAGCTAATAGGCTCCCAACAGCCATCTCACACTCCTCCTATGTCCTATGTGACTCCTCGAAATGATGAAATCTTGACTCATCACCAACACACTCTCTTCCAACTCTCAAACTAGCAAACCCCAGTTCCCGTCATCGCCTTCCACTATGTCGGCTTCCACCAACCACTTATCATAATCCCTTGCTGGCTGGAATTGGCCACACACCAGAGGACGTCGTGTCGGTACTAGATTGATTGCCCATTATCGCTTGAATATTACACTAATGTATGTACTTCTTTAAAATTTAAATGCTATATATATTGTACCCATTGGGTACAGGATACCTGATGGGTATGGGCATGGGTGTCAATTTGTGCCCATGGGTATTGAAATGGGTGGGTATAGAAAGTTTCTATGGGTATGGGTTTGGGCAAGAGGAGGTTGTACCCACCCATACCCTACCCATTGCCATCCCTGTTTGGGGCAGGTTTGGGTATATGCTTCTCACAAACCAGAGCTTCTCACAACAAGCATGATGGTTTGGGTAGGGAACGCCCCACCTTTGGGGACGAAACGATATCCATTGCCTCTTATTGCTTCCATAAATTTTCTCGTGTCAACATAGACAACAGGAGTGTTGTGTCATTTTTTGTGATTTTTCGGGGTTCGTTTGGACATTTTTATGCATTAACTGAGTTTTCAATGCATTTATGTGCATAATTCAAATTTGAAATACATGCACATGCTCCAGTGCACATAAATTGGTTGAAAAATCAAATATGTGTCCTTGGGTGCATGCTTAGGTCCCATGCAAGAAATGGGAATGAATTTCAAACACCAGGGCACCGTTGATTGTCGGCAAAACATTGAGATGTCTAGTTTTTAAATTCTAGTAAATCCAAAACTCATCTGAAATTCATGAAACTTGGCATGCTATCATGGAGCGGCATCAACATGCCGTGGTAAAATTTTTGTCCCGTTTGGGGCAGGTTTGGGTATATGCTTCTCACAAACCAGAGCTTCTCACAATAAGCATGATGGTTTGGGTAGGGAACGTCCCACCTTTGGGGACGAAACGATATCCATTGCCTCTTATTGCTTCCAATTTTTTTCTCGTGTCAATATAGAACAATAAGAGTGTTGTGTCAATTTTTGTGAATTTTCGGGGTTTGTTTGTACATTTTTATGCATTAATTGAGTTTTTAATGCATTTATGTGCATAATTCAAATTTGAATTACATGCTCCAGTGCATATAAATTGGTTGAAAAATCAAATCTATGTCCTTGGGTGCATGCTTAGGTACCATGCAAGAAATGAGAATGAATTTCAAACACTAGGGCACCGTTGATTGCCGGCAAAACATTGAGATGCCTGGTTTTTAAATTCTAGTAAATCCAAAACTCGTCTGAAATTCATGAAACTTGGCATGCTATCATGGAATGGCACCCGACATGATGTGGTATTTTTTGTGTCCATTTTGAGAGAAGGCGCACCCGAATAATGACAGCCAACAAACGCTATTTGAAAAAATAGTTGCCACTTTAATATCTCAAACGTTTGTATAATACAAACCGTGTGCGTTCTGTTTACCATTCACGTGACGCCACGTGTCTTGGTCTTAATGGTTGTAGGAGGTGTCGTGCGTACAGCTGCTTGACCTTGACTGAACGGGAGGCGTGCGAGCGCAGTCCGCTGCGCAGTCTGACCGAGAGGAGTGCAAGCTCTCCTCCAATGTGCAGGCTCACCGGGAACCGTGCGAGATATATGCTGCGTAGGCTCATTGGGAAGCGAGCCCTTTGACTTCCATGGCTGCCCGCCTTCCTTTCCATGCCCCCCCCACCTCAGCGGCATGGGACGTCGCTGTCGAGCGCTACCTCTCAGCGCCGCCAGCTGCCATCCTCCCGCACCCCGCCCTTCGACCCCGGGACGACATGATGCAAAGTGAGAGTAGGATTTGTGCATCTCTTCAATGCAAATGATTCTTTTGGATGACCCGTGTGCAACCACTTACAAACAATTTGGTAGGATTTGCATCTGTCATATTGGGTATCTTACCATTTGTCAAACTGCAAAGATTGACATTTGTTGATCTAGTAAGATTGCCATTTGTCAACCTTGTAACACTGCGATTTGTCAAAATATGAAGCTAAAAATCACTAGCAGTATCTAATTTTTGCAACTAAAATTCAGTAATCAAGCATAGATTTCATTCATATATTAAGCATTCGTTCTTAATTTATACAAATAGTTCAACTCGACAGCAGAACCGACCAAACTTTTCCCCAATTATTGCCAACCACGTACTGAAATAGCAGTTCAACTATATATACTAGCTAATTTTAAGTACGTTGTATAGTTCCACCACATCTATAGTCAGATGAACTAAACAAAATAGCCCCTAAATACTACTACTACTGCAGAGGGGCTTTGTACTACTTCCGGATGCCTCTCCTCTGCCGAGCGTGCTCAGTAAGAGGCGGAGGAGGAGGAGCCTACCAATGAGCTGGGCAACTGCAACAAGGTTCCTGCCGCTATTGTAGCTTCAGCAACGCTCACCTCGAATGCCCTTTGCCGCTCTAGACGACCCCTCTCGAAGCGGTGGTTATCCTCATAGATCTCCTGTTTCCTTGCATCTGAGGTGGCGTGTGCCATGCCCACGGTGGCGGTAAGGCTCTTTGCGTGCTTGACGAGGCGCTCCTCCTACTCTCGCAGAAACTCGGTGTAGCGCGCAAAGTCGCTGACGTACGTGCGGGCATCCACCTCCGCCTCCCGCCGTCGGGCGGCGGTGGCGGAGCAGGTGATGACCCCGGCGGTCGACGGTGGGCTGGCGGCCACGAACACCACCTCCCGCTTTCGGGCCGCGATGGCAGAGCGGGTGATGGCCATGGTGGCTGGCAGTGGGGTGGCGGCCACGACGGCCACCTCCTTCCTTCGTGTCGTGGCGGCGGAGCGGGCGATGGACCTAGCTTTTGACGGTACTGTGGCAGCAACGGCGGCCGGCAATATCTGCCGACGGGCACTGGCGGCGGAGCGTGTGTGGGTGTTCCGCGCACACCGAATAGGGATGCCACGTGCACTACACTATGCTAGGGACTGCGCCTCCGCAGCGGTGTAGCCTCCCAGCTAGAGCTGTCCTCTGATGACGGCGGAGTGGCTGAGCGACGACGATGGACCGGTGCCATTGGCAATTGTGGGAGAAGCAGACGAGATAAACTACAGGAAGGGAGCGGAAAATGCGACGCGGGACTCTCTGGACATGAGGGTTTTATAGCAGGCCCGTAAGCGTTGGGATTATAGGGGATTTCACCGAGTCGGGCGGGAAGCTTGCGCGGGAACCTGCGAGGTTGCACGGGAACAGGCTCACCGATGATTCATTGGCGCCGCCATTTGGCTAATAGAACGCCCCCGCGCGCGGCGCAAGCTTGCGCTGTAAGCCGTCTGTGGTAGCGGGGTGACAAGACGTGCGAGAGGAGGACCAAAGGCCACTTACACATACGGGGTTAATAAAAAACGCCTACGATTTAATTACCTACTATACCCCCATAATGGTTTATAAGTATGATTTAACTAATAAAATACGAATGCATGTCGCCGAAGATTATATAGTTGGATTCGTATTTGAACATAGTTTCCAATTATATAATTTTTATAACATGCATTAACATTTTGTTGGTTAAATTTGAGGGAAAAGTGTGTCATAGAATATAAAGGGGAGTATAGACTAGACGGAGGTGGTAGCACACGGCCGCTCTCTACGCAGCGACGCAATTGTCGGCCGCAATGTAGGCGACCATTTCCTGCATATTCAACTGCTCTATGCGTGTGGTTTCTTGCGGTTCAGGCGGCCATGGCGCGCTCTACTCGTGTCCCGCCACACGCGCTACTCTTGTGTCCCTCCAGGTGCTCTGCCCTCGTTGTCGGTGTCAAAACCAGCGGATCTCGGGTAGGGGGTCCCGCACTGTGCGTCTAGGATCGATGGTAACAGGAGACGGGGGACACAATGTTTACCCAGGTTTGGGCCCTCTCTATGGAGGTAATACCCTACTTCCTGCTTGATTGATCTTGATGGATATGAGTGTTACAAGAATTGATCTACCTTGAGATCATATGTTGTGGTCTAAACCCTAGAGGTATGATGAGTAATATCATAATCCTCTATTGACTAGCCTGGCCTCGGCTTATATAACATATCAGAGGCCTAGGATAACAAGAGTCCTAGTCGAATACGTCGGTGGAGAGAAGTCCTTGTCTTGATCACCAAGTCTTGTAGAATCTTCCTCGTATATGTCTTTGGCTGTCCAAACTGGCCCATGAGTAAACAGCCATGGGGGTCCTCGGCCCAATACAACTAATCGAGAGACGATGTGGTGAATACCCCCTAGTCCAGGACACCGTCAATAGCCCCCTGAACCAGTCTTCAAGTTGGGGACGCTCCTTGGTTCTTCTGAACTGTTCTTTGTCTTCGGTCATCGGCCTTGAAAACTGGTTCAACAAATCTTCCCATCTTCTATCTTGAAGATTGCCGAGCTAAACCTGAAGATCTCACACGTCGGGTATCCGAGGAGCCCTTTAAGTCTTCGGCCTTTATCAATGCCTTGTTATTTTTATGCCACACCTCAGGTTTGAAGTTGTTCCCGGGCGGCAGTGTCCTCTTGCGTCTGAGCTCCAACGCCGGACTGCATTCGAGGTATCTTTTGCAGCCGAGCACCAACGCCGGACTGCATTCGAGCTCCAACGCTAGAATGTATCCGAGCTCCAACGCCGGACTCTGTCCAAGCTCCAACGCCGGACTGTATCCGAGCTCCAATGCCGGATTATGTCCAAGCTCTAACGCCGGACTGTATCCGAGGTGTCATAAATCACCTTGGTTCAAAAAATTTGAAGGAGTTTAGCCGAGCTTAATGCCGTAAATGCCCTCTATGGAGCCAGCCACTAGCGCCCGAGCTTTATGCCGGACTGCTTCCGACGTGGTGCACCACCCCGACTGTGGGCCGATTTTTTGTCAGTATTTTTGATTGGTGCAATTTATTCTCTACCGAGATATATAGCAAGTAGCCCTCAAGGTGTGTATCGGTCTAAAACCCGAGATGCACCTGAAGGATGACATAAGACCGCTGATCCCAGTAGCCACTGAGACTCAAGTTGATTTGCAAAATCGGCCTGAGCATCAACCCATAGCTCGACAGAATACTTCGGGACAAAAAAAGCGGTTTGCAAAGTCCTCGAGACTCAGGTTGGGTGCGGCCGACCAATCCTGAGGATCATAATCTCCTCGAAAGCTATATTGCACTTAAATTTTCTGCACTGTATTGCCAATGCAGTAGCCCCCGAGACACTGGTCGGGTGGCAACACCAGATCAGGGGATCGATGTGCCCCTTTATAAATAATGAGCAGGAAGTCCAGTAGCCCCCGAGGCTTAATGCGGGCACGAGTGGCCGAATTAAGGATCGATATCCATAGTAAAATCACAAATTATGTGTGATGACTCTATGTATCCAAGGAAGTTACATCATTAATGCTCAGATCCGCATTGTACAAAACTTTGTTGACTGACCATCGGCTTCCACCTCCTCGATCAGTAGCCGAGTAGTGTTTGTCCTACTTTATAAAGCCTTTATGAGGGCAAAGATTTACGACAAACAAGGCAATCTGGTCATACGGTTTTATAAACAAACGTACGCAGAGAGATATGTTATATTACTGTTTAACATAAGAAATGTCTTCAAAGAAAATAGTCCCGCTATCGGTTCCTTTCTTTGGGTTGTCATGCTAAGCAAGATCATGAAACCTCAGCTCTAATCTAAGAGCAAACTATTCAGCATTTTGTTTGGGAGGCCAGTTACTAGCCCCCGGTAGTGTTCGATGACAGTCGAGGTCAAACCGTAAACACTTCGGCCAATGTTATGAATGGCCCGTCATTTAACACAGTCATCGGATCGCTGACCAGTTTACGCTTATTGTGATAGTCAGTTTTCGGCTTTCTCCACTATGTGCTTAACCATGTGAACTGGAAGCACAATCGCAGTGGTTCTCGCTTTGCACACCTAGCCGAACAAAGCGGAACGTAGGAGGAAAGCGCGGGAGCCGGGCAACCCAACTATTGACCGAAGACACAATTCGAAACCGATGCATATATAGCAATATCCGAGAATGTTTTTGCCGAATCTCTAAAGGTGTCCGGCGTTGCACTGTGAGACTTGTGCTGAAAACACACAAAATAGTTTGAAAGTGCCATAAGAGTGGAAAACCAAAAAAACGTCAGTAAAACTTGACGTCCGAACAAGATCAAGTGTCCGGTGCCAATCCGAAAATTGGAAAATAAAATTGTGCTTCTGTCGTGCTTGAACATGACACTTCCGATCTCAAGAATTCACGCGGGTCAGCCTACGGCTTCAAGCTCCTTATCCCAAAGGCGGAGTACTTCTCCGAGGTCAGTTTAGCAAACTAAACTCAAGCGGCTTTCAGAGAGAATACAGGCTATCCGGCTATTGACCATAAACTCGAGTCGAAAAAGGAGCGGTAGAAAAAGACTTTGCAACGACCAAGAAGAAAACACATTTACTATAAAATAGCTAAATTTTAAGAGCCCCCAAGTGACTTGGGTAAAAGAATTTTATGTATAATGATTGTATATACCGAAGTACTTATATCATATCTGTGTTCACCCGAACTTTAAACGTGTCTTAACCGACCGTCGGCTTCTCCCTCTTCGGCCAAGGGCCGAAAAGTGTCATGTACTCCACCTGTCGAGAGTATCGATGGTGTTTCTAATGACCAGGCAATCAGGCCATAAGGCTGTAACAGACAAAGCGCGCTTAGGGAACTTGTGCTATATTCCTGACGAAGTGTAAGAAGCATCTTCGAAGAAAATAGTACCCCCACCGATACCTTTCTTCGGTGCTCATTATTACTATGAGACTTGTGCAATAGATTTTTGTACTCATGAGTTCCGTTGTGTGCCGACCATGATTGAAAACAATAAGAGCGCTAGCTTTCGGCTCCACCCAGTCTGAGGTCAGAGCTCGGATGACCCGGTCATGACAATCACAAAGGTGCTCCCTTTACTCCCTAGCCGAACAATCGGGAACGTAGGGATAAGCACATGAGCCAGGCAACCCAGCTTGCGGAACACTTAAGGCAATATGGTGCATATTGTGGCGTAATACACGAACAAGGAACGAAGCCGTACAAGTATAATCATATGCAAGAGGAAAGGCTTCATGAAGGAAGCCCCCAAGTAAACAGTGTATTTGAATTTGTGCGTCACAAAGAAAGTTTTGACAAGTATGATGCTTGGTCGAACCGGGAAAAAAATTAAAACCGA
This sequence comes from Triticum urartu, assembly GCF_003073215.2. Classification (NCBI taxonomy): domain Eukaryota; kingdom Viridiplantae; phylum Streptophyta; class Magnoliopsida; order Poales; family Poaceae; genus Triticum; species Triticum urartu. The sequence goes on along the minus strand of NC_053027.1, from coordinate 130,861,302 downwards.
AAGCTTTGGAGCATGAAAGCGACTTAGCTTGTTAATGTGTTCGGCATTGATGACACGGTCCAAGATTGATGCAGGACAAGGTTCCATCCCCCAAGCCAGTCCCAAGGTGGCGGAGCGAAGAGCTCGGCACTCTGAAGTGGTGGCATAGCACGGCCAAAGCGGGCTGGTAGAGTGACGCCGAAGCCCCCGGTGCGGGTTAATGAAGTGTTGACGAAACCTCCTGTCCAACCGAGGGGACAGCACTGCCCAACTCGATTCATTTACCTGTGCACAAAAAATAGTGCAAACTGGAGATAATGGTAATAATGATAAATAAAATTGTTGCATAATAAATAATTTATGCAAAGTCAGTAATAAAAGAAGTATGGCCTGTGCGCCGAACACTCGGTGAGGTAGAGCTCTCTCGGCGATGCCGAAGTCCCTGAGGAAACCGAACACGTCGGTATGGCAACACGACAAACAAGGTGATCACGCAAGCCGATTTATGCCAATTTGAGACAGCGGAGTTGGCTTGCCGAAGCGACCGCGTAACGCATTCGAAGTCGATCACCACCGCGTGACCGTCGGTAATGCGGCCGCCATTTGACAGGCCTGCGTAGAGATGATGGAACAAACCAGAGTAATAATTCTTTGGAGAGAATAGACCCAAACAAGCAAAAATTACTGGGATAAATAGCACCGGGTTTATTTATTGTAGCAATCTGAAGAAAGGTGACTCCCAACATTGGGACTCGATCCGCACACCCATTGTGTGATGGGTGATAAAGCGCCGGCATGGAGATGCTGGCAAAGGTTGGCTTGCCGAGACAAAGCCCTCGGTCCAGCTAATCGTGACGAAGCTGGTCGGCTGGTGACGCCAAAGTCACCGGAGTAGGTTAATGAAGAGATGATGAAGCCCCCGGTCTAGCCGAGGTGTTGGAGCAGCTCAGCGAAGAGATGTCGTAGTCTACCTATCAGCCAATGTGTCGAAACAGGTCGGCGTGTTTGATGATGATTTGAAGAAGAGGCAGCATCGTGATGCTGACGCAGGTCAAGACTTGTGACGCGATCAACGCTAGCTTGATGAAGCTACCGCGTGGCGATGCCGGTGTGCCCGCTCCGTGTAATCTGTGGGGCAGCGACGTTGATGATGATTTATCCTTCGTGATGTCGAACTATTGTTCGGCTTGCCGAGATGATGATCGAAGGAGTTGAGCTCGGCTCAGCAAAGCGGCGACGTGTCTAGCGCAGGTTAGCAGCCATGGAGCAATACTGCCGGACTGGTTTGACACCAACGTGATGGTGAAGATTACCTCGGAGGAGGCTTAAAATTTTATGGGAACGTGTTTAAAAAGAACGCACAATACCCTAAAAAAATTCCTTCAAAAGGGGTGTCCGATATCCCGTTCATGAAGAAACATGAACTTGGGCCAGATTCGTATTCGCGCAGAAAACGGATCCGAAAATCGTTGCGCTCATCGGAGGTTTCCCGGAGTTTGAACGGTCGGATCGATCTGAAATTTTTAGGGTTGGTAGATATTAGAATTCTGTAGCCGATCAACGGTTGGATCTTCCAAAGGACGTCTGAGCTAGATGCTGGACGCCACGCTCCAAACTCGTCCAGATTCTCGTCCAAATTCGAAATGGCTCCGGTATATCATAGATTGCCAGAGATTCCTCCATCGGAACTCGATGAAATTTTGCATGGTTGTTGTAGACTCAATTCCACACAATCCCACTGAAGCAATCGTCAAAGTGATACTCGAGGAGGCGGTGGCCGCAGATACGAGTTCGTTGTACAGAAAAACAGCACGGTCGCTCGAGGGCAATGTTGACGTTGAGCCCCCGAGCTCCATGGATGATTCCTCCATGATCTTGATAGAGATCGGAGTTGATGTAGATGAAGGCCCCCATCCGAAAATGACGATCGGAGATGGAGCGCGGTCCTCGGTCGAGCCAAGGTGACCAGTCGAGCCGGCGACGAAGATGCCGGCGTTGCAGTAGATCTACGGGCGAGCCATTGATCCTTTGCCGATCACATAGTGGAACTCTAAATGAAAGCACCAATGTTGGTGTCAAAACCGGCGGATCTCGGGTAGGGGGTCCCAAACTGTGCGTCTAGGATCGATGGTAACAGGAGACGGGGGACACAATGTTTGCCCAGGTTCGGGCCCTCTCTATGGAGGTAATACCCTACTTCCTGCTTGATTGATCTTGATGGATATGAGTGTTACAAGAGTTGACCTACCTCGAGATCATATATTGTGGTATAAACCCTAGAGGTATGATGAGTAATATCATAATCCTCTATTGACTAGCCTGGCCTCAGCTTATATAACATATCAGAGGCCTAGGATAACAAGAGTCCTAGTCGAATACGTCGGTGGAGAGGATTCCTTATCTTGATCACCAAGTCTTGTAGAATCTTCCTCGTATATGTCTTCGGCTGTCCAAACTGGCCCATGAGTAGACGACCATGGGGGTCCTTAGCCCAATCCAACTGATCGGGAGACGATGTGGTGAATACCCCCTAGTACAGGACACCGTCACTCGTCCCTCCACGCGTGTTGCCAGTGTTTGGGGCCGGCGCATGATCACACACATTCGTGTGCTTGCGGTTGCGCTGGGTGCGGCGCGACGATGCAGTTACCCACTGCAAAAGCTGCCATGCGTACGGGCCGAGAATCCACGCTTCCCAACCCCTTTTATTCCTGCAGCCATTTACCTTCATCTCTCGTCTCACATGACACAATAAGCACACCCACGAGGACACATACAGAGAGGACATCCAGCGATTCCAATGGCGCTCCTCGTGGCTCCGATGGCGCTCCCATTGGCCGCCGACGACAACGGCGGGCAGTTCACCATGCAAACGTCGTGGACACCCACGTGAGGGGGAAGGCTCTCTCGGTGCTGTACACGAACGATCCGGTCTCGGTGGAGGGCTCCATCCAAACTATAAAGCAGTTCCTTGCCGAGGACAAGTACCAAGTGGTCGGCTTTGACCTCGAGTACACCATGGGTCGTGCCGGGCATGATCAGAAGGTTGCCATCACATAGTTGTGCGTGCGACATGACGTCCTCGTCTACCACTACCACCTAGCCACAACGCCTTGCGAGCATTTTTCCAGGTTTATCAACAGCTCCGACAACAGTTTCGCTGCGGTGGACACCACCAACGATCTAAAAGCGCTCAAGGTTTCATGCTTGAAATGCTCGAATCTTGTCAACATCCAAAGCCACTACAAGGTCTGGGGCAGCGACAAAAATAAACTGAACTCCCTGGTTGACCTCGCCTTGGCCATCATCGACCCCTACTACATGGAGATGAAGAATATGAGCAATAAGGACAGGAACGCCTGGGACAGTGTGTGGCATAAGAGACTGGATGAACAACATGTCAAGTACGCGGCCATGGACGCGTACTCAAGCTACGAGATGTACAGGCGGATCGTTGACATGAGGAACTGTCTTCTTCTTGACCCAGACGAGGTATCGAGCCACATAGAAGTGGCGGGATCGTCATAAGAAGTAGATGACTAGACGATTGTTTCTCCTACTTTAGAATGCACGCAATTGTTTATTGAGGTGTGTGCGAATGATCTGTATAGTCACTTATGTAATTGGATGTTCATTTCAGTTACATATATATATATAAACATGTTATTCTACTATAGACAGAGCAAATCACATGGCTTATTAGCAGCAATTGTCTGTGTTATTATTGGTCTTCGCACACATTTCTGATTAAGAACCTGTTTGCCGAGTATCACACACATCTTGTTCAGTTGAACCGTTTCCATTGTGTTGCCTAATCACACACAGTTCATCCTAGTGAACCATATGCTATATATCACACACGCCTTCATCTGGTTGCCCGTTTCTTTTGTTCCTCGTCATCCCAAACATTTAATTGAACTGAACCGTATGACTTGCATCGCACACGCAACTAAAATATGAATCATGTTTGATGCATCCGTCATCGCAAACGTTTTGCACCTTTTTGACGTTTTTTTACACCCCCGTTTGTGATTATGGCATTGCACACAGTTTCATTGAAGGGTCTCTGATCGTAGTGTCGTGTTTGGACCATCCGGCGGTAGTGTTGTGATGTGAAACAGTCAAGACATGATGTGGTATACGTTATTGTATGAGATGATCATGTTTTGTAAAAGTTATCGGCAACTGCCAGGAGCTTTATGGTTGTCGCTTTATTGTATGAAATGCAACCGCCGTGTAATTGCTTTATTTTATCACTATGCATTAGCGATAGTTGTAGAAGCAATAGTTGGCGAGATGACAACGACGCTACGATGGAGATCAAGGTGTCAAGCCGGCGACGATGGAGATCATGACAGTGCTTTGGAGATGGAGATCAAAGGCACAAGATGATGATGGCCATATCATGTCACATATTTTGATTGCATGTGATGTTTATCTTTTATGCATCTTATTTTCCTTAGTGATAACCCACAAGTATAGGGGATCGCAACAGCTTTCGAGGGTAGAGTATTCAACCCAAATTTATTGATTCGACACAAGGGGAGCCAAAGAATATTCTCAAGTATTAGCAGCTGAGTTGTCAATTCAACCACACCTAGAAACTTAGTATCTGCAGCAGAGTGTTTAGTAGCAAAGTAATACGATAGTGGTGGTAACAGTAACAAAAGAGTAATGAAAGCAAAGTAATATTTTTGGTATTATGTAGTGATTGTAACAATAGCAACGGGAAATTAAATAAGCGTAAACCAGTATATGGAAAGCTCATAGGCATCGGATCAGTGATGGATAATTATGCCGGATGTGGTTCACCATGTAACAGTCATAACATAGGGTGACACAAAACTAGCTCCAATTCATCAATGTAATGTAGGCATGTATTCCGAATATAGTCATATGTGCTTATGGAAAAGGACTTGCATGACATATTTTGTCCTACCCTCCTGTGGCAGCGGAGTCCTAATGGAAACTAAGGGATATTAAGGCCTCCTTTTAATAGAGAACCGGAACAAAGCATTAGCACATAGTGAATACATGAACTCCTCAAACTACGGTCATCACCGGTAAGTATCCCGATTATTGTCACTTCGGGGTAAACGGATCATAACACATAATAGGTGACTATAGACTTGCAAGATAGGATCAAGAACTCTCATATATTGATGGAAACATAATAGGTTCAGATCTGAAATCATGGCACTCGGGCCCTAGTGACAAGCATTAAGCATAGCAAAGTCATAGCAACATCAATCTCAGAACATAGTGGATACTAGGGATCAAACCCTAACAAAACTAACTCGATTACATGGTAAATCTCATCCAACCCATCACCGTCCAGCAAGCCTATGATGGAATTACTCACGCACGGCGGTGAGAATCATGAAATTGGTGATGGAGGATGGTTGGTGATGACGACGGTGACGAATCCCCCTCTCCAGAGCCCCGAACGGACTCCAGATCGGCCCTCCCGAGAGGTTTTAGGGCTTGGCGGCGGCTGCATATCGCAAAACGCGATGAAATCTTCTCTCCTATTTTTTTCTCCCCGAAAGCAGATATATAGAGTTGGAGTTGGAGTCGAGAGGTCTCCAGGGGGCCCGCGAGGTAGGGGGCGCGCCCTTGGGGGGGCACCCCCACCCTCGTGGACAGGGTGTGGGCCCCCTGGTCTTCATCTTTGGCGAGGATTTTTTATTATTTATTGTAAGATATTCCGTCGAGTTTCAGGTCATTGTGAGAACTTTTGTTTTCTGCACATAAAACAACATCATGGCAATTCTGCTGAAAACAGCGTCAGTCCGGGTTAGTTCCATTCAAATCATACAAGTTAGAGTCCCAAACAAGGGCAAAAGTGTTTGGAAAACTAGATACGACAGAGACGTATCAACTCCCCCAAGCTTAACCCCTTGCTTGTCCTCAAGCAATTCAGTTGACAAACTGAAAGAAATAAAGAAAAACTTTTACAAACTCTGTTTGCTCTTGTTGTTATAAATATGTCAAGCTAGCATTCAAGTTTTCATTATAACTAACCACATTTGCAATAATTCTCAGATCTCATGATTACCCATATCAATAGCATAATCAACTAGCAAGCCATAATAATAAATCTCGGATGACAACACTTTCTCAAAACAATCATAATATGATATAACAAGATGGTATCTCGCTAGCCCTTTCTGAGACCGCAAAACATAAATGCAGAGCACCTTTAAAGATTAAGGACTGACTAGATATTGTAATTCATGGTAAAAGAGATCCAATCATAGTCACACCCAATATAAATTAATAGTGATGAATGCAAATGACAGCTGCGCTCTCCAGCTAGTGCTTTTAATAAGAGGGTGATGACTCAACATAAAAGTAAATAGATAGGCCCTTCGCAGAGGGAAGCAGGGATTTGTAGAGGTGCCAGAGCTCGGTTTTTAAGTAGAGGTGAATAATATTTTGAGCGTATACTTTCATTGTCAACATAACAACCAAGAGATGGCGATATCTTCCATGCTGCACACATTATAGGCGGTTCCCAAACAGAATGGTAAAGTTTATACTACCCCTCCACCAACAAACATCAATCCATGGCTTGCTCGAAACAACGAGTGCCTCCAACTAACAACAGTCCCAGGGGGAGTTTTGTTTTGCAATTACTTTGATTTAGTTTGCAAAAAGCATGGGACTGGGCATCCCAGTGACCAGCCATTTTCTCGTGAGTGAGGAGCGGAGTCCACTCCTCTTGAGAATAACCCGCCTAGCATGGATGATACAGGCAGCCCTAGTTGATACATGAGCTATTCGAGCATACAAAACAGGATGATTATTTGAAGGTTTAGAGTTTGGCACATACAAATTTACTTGGAACGGCAGATAGATACCGCATATAGGAAGGTATAGTGGACTCATCTGGAATAACTTTGGGGTTTAAGGGATTGGATGCACAAGTAGTATTCCCGCTTAGTACAGGTGAAGGCTAGCAAAAGACTGGGAAGCGACCAACTAGAGAGCGACAATAGCCATGTACATGCATTAAAATTAATAAACATTGGATGCAAGCATGAGTAGGATATAATCCACCATGAACATAAATATCGTTAAGGCTATGTTGATTTGTTTCAACTACATGCGTGAACATGTGCCAAGTCAAGTCACTTAAATCATTCAAAGGAGGATACCACCCCATCATACCACATCATAACCATCTCAATAGCATGTTGGCACGCAAGGTAAACCATTATAACTCATAGCTAATCAAGCATGGGACACGCAACTATGATCTCTAATTGTCATTGCAAACATGTTTATTCATAACAAGCTGAATCAAGAACGATGAACTCATCATATTTACAAAAACAAAAGAGGTCGAGTTCATACCAGCTTTTCTCATCTCAGTCAGTCCATCATATATCATCATAATTGCCTTTCACTTGCATGACCGAACGATGTGAATAATAATAGGAGTGCATGTGCATTGGACTAAGCTGGAATCTGCGAGCATTCAATAAACATGAGAAGACAAAGCAATATGGGCTCTTGGTTAAATCAAAAACAAAGCATATAAGAGCCACTTCAACAATTTAATCATGGTCTTCTCCTACTGACCCCCAAAGAAGAGAAAGGAAATAAAACTATTTACACGGGAAAGCTCCCAACAAGCAAAAGAAGAACAGGAAATCTTTTTGGGTTTTCTTTTTTAATTACTACTACAAGCATGGAAATTAAACTGATTAAAAGCTACAACTAATTTTTTTGGTTTTTCTTAAGGTTTATTAAACACACAGGAAGAAAGCATAAAAGGAAATAAACTAGTATGGATGATACAATGAAAAAATATGAGCACCGACATCTAGAAATGAGTGTGTGTGAACATAAATGTAATGTCGGTGAGAAATACGTACTCCCCCAAGCTTAGGCTTTTGGCCTAAATTGGTCTATGGCCACGGCTGGCCTAACTGATATCCATAATAATAGTTGTTGGGGTTGTAATGTGATACAGCGGCTAACGCCTCCTGAGCTGCAGTGTGGCGACGAGCGGCCTCCGCCCTCCTCTCATACTCATCTGCCTCCTCTCTGGTAATAGTATACCCTCCTCTTGCCTGATAATCTAAGAAAGCAGGAGCAGGGAGAGTAATACAGACAGCACGGCGTCTGTCAAAGATTAGTCGGTACTGGAGAGGTGATGCGTTCCTCTCGACAAAATGGTGGTGAACCATAGCATTAAAATCTAGATAGGCAGGAGGTAATTCAATATCATCTTCGCATACATCTATATCAAGAAAATTAGCTACGCGAGTTGCATAAATTCCACCAAAGAAATCTTCATTAAGTCTATTAATATGCAACCTACGTGCAACAATGGCTCCCAAATTATATGATTTGTCTCCTAACACAGCACTCCTAAGAATACTGAGGTCAGGGACACACACGTGACATGCCTCATCTTTACCATTTATGCATCTACCTATGAAGAGAGCAAAATAATGTATAGCAGGAAAGTGGATGCTCCCTATGGTAGCTTGTGTAATATTTCTAGATTCTCCCACAGTTATATTAGCAAGAAAATCTCTAAATTCAGATTTGCGAGGATCCCTTATACTACCCCATTGTGGAAGTTTGCATGCAGTGGTAAAATCCTCTAAGTCCATGGTATAAGACTTATCATAAAGATCAAACAGGACAGTTGGAGAATTACGTGAAGTGGAAAATTCAAACCTCCTCACAAAGGAACTAGTGAGGTTATGATACTGTCTGCACTTCTCATCCTCGAAGCTCACAAGATCAGCGTTACACAAATATGCGTTGAATTCTTCTTTTATTCCCGCTCGATCCATAAAATTTTCAGAAGGCCACTCGCAAGGACGCACTGGAGCGTCTCTTGGTGGCTCTTCGTCAGCATCACGCATTGCAAGCCTGGGTCCTTGCTTCTTTGAAGAACCACCTTGGAACATCTTCCTAAGCATTTTTCTTCCTCTAAAAAATTCTGAATTTTTTTAGTAACTTCAAAATAAAAGTAAACCAAACTCAATAATATTGATAGCAGCCACTCCTACAAGTGCCTAGGGCCTATATCATGCATCAAAACTACTTTTGACCATATAAATTTGATATGCAAGCTCAAGAACATGGTCACCTAAGCAGCAAAAATTTGTAATGAATAAAGCACTAGAACAAAAACTAATTGGACCAATGCAGGAGTCACATACCAAGGAACAATCTCCCCAAGCAGTTTTGTGAGAGGTGCTTTGAGCAAGGAGATCGAAGATGGCAGCAAAGAGGGCTGGAACTCGTGCTTGAGTTGGTTATTCGTGTTTGTGGGAGGAAGAAGAGGATGGGTGCAGGAATAAGTGGAGGAGGGCAACCGTGGGCCCATGAGGCAGGGGGCGCGCCCTAGGGGGGTGGCCGCGCCCTCCACCCTCATGGCAAGGTGGTTGGCCCCCTTGGTGTGTTCTTTCTTCCATAAATCCTCAAATATTCTAGAAAAAAAATCATATTTAATTTTTAGGGCATATGGAGATCTTTTATTTTCGAGGTATTTTTATATTGCACGGATAATCAGATAACAGACAGAAAATTATTTATTTTTACTTTATTTCAATTAAATAACAGAAAGTATAGAGAGGGTATAGAAGGTTGTGCTTCTAGTTTCAGCCATCTCATGCTCATCAAAAGGAATCCACTAACAAGGTTGATCAAGTCTTGTTAACGAACTCATTCCGATTAACATGAAACCGGAGAAATTTCGAATAACACTAGGTTACCTCAACGGGGATATGCACATCCCCAATAATAAGTATATCATATTTCTTCTTGACAGTAGGAAGAGGAAATTCAAAACCTCCAAATATAATCGATGGAATTTTTCCAATAGAGTTGATACTATGAACTTGAGGTTGTTTCCTCGGAAAGTGTACCATATGCTCATTACCATTAACATGAAAAGTGGCATTGCCTTTGTTGCAATCAATAACAGCCCCTGCAGTATTAAGAAAAGGTCTTCCAAGAATAATAGACATACTATCGTCTTCGGGAATATCAAGAATAACAAAGTCCGTTAAAATAGTAACGTTTGCAACCACAACAGGCACATCCTCACAAATACTGACAGGTATAGCAGTTGATTTATCAGCCATTTGCAAAGATATTTCAGTAGGTGTCAACTTATTCAAGTCAAGTCTACGATATAAAGAGAGAGGCATAACACTAACACCGGCTCCAAGATCACATAAAAGCAGTTTTAACATAGTTTATTTTAATGGAGCATGGTATAGTAGGTACTCTGGGATCTCCAAGTTTCTTTGGTATTCCACCCTTAAAAGTATAATTAGCAAGCATGGTGGAAATTTTAGCTTCTGGTATCTTTCTTTTATTTGTAACAATACCTTTCATGTACTTAGCATAAGGATTCATTTTGAGCATATCAGTCAATCGCATACGCAAAAAGATAGGTCTAATCATTTCAGCAAAGCGCTCAAAATCATCATCGTCCTTTTTCTTGGATGGTTTCGGAGGAAACGGCATGGGTTTCTGAACCCAAGGCTCTCTTTCTTTACCATGTTTCCTAGCAACAAAGTCTTTCTTATCATAACGTTGATTCTTTGATTGTGGGTTATCAAGATCAGCAGCAGGTTCAATTTCTACATCATTATCATTACTAGGTTGAGCATCATTATGAACATCATCATTAACATTTTCATTAGGTTCATGTTCATTGCCAGATTGTGTTTCAGCATCAGACATGGAGATATCATTTGGATTATCAGGTGGTTCAGCAATAGGTTCACTAGAAGTTTGCACAGTTCTATCATTTTTATTTTTCTTCTTTTTAGAAGAACTAGGTGCATCAACATTATTTCTCTGAGAATATTGCTCAATTCTCTTAGGGTGGCCTTCAGGATACAAAGGTTCCTGAGTCATTGTACCAGTTCTAGTAGCCACTTTAACAGCATAATTATTTTTCTTACTATTCATCTCATTGAGCAATTCCTTTTGAGCTTTAAGTACTTGTTCTACTTGAGTGGTAACCATAGAAGCATGTTTGCTAACAAGTTTAAGTTCACCTCTAATATTAGCCATATAATCACCCAAGTATTTAATCATATCAGCATCATGTTTTAATTGTCTACCGAAATAAGAATTGAAGTCTTCTTGCTTAAACATAAAATTATCAAACTCATCCAAACATTGACTAGCAATTTTAGTAGGAGGGATTTCAGCTTTATCATATCTATAGAGAGAATTTACCTTTACTACTTGTGTCGGGTTATCGGGGTCTGGAGGTTCTTCAATAAATAAAGGATTAAGATCATATGTTTCTTCGGCAGGCGGTAAATTAAGACCATGTATTTCTTCAATGGGAGGTAAATTCTTAACATCTTCAGCCTTAATACCTTTTTCTTTCATAGATTTCTTTGCCTCTTGCATATCTTCGGGTCTGAGAAATAGAACACCTCTCTTCTTCGGAGTTGCTTTAGGAATAGGATCATTAATTGGAGCAGGAGCTAGCTCAGGAGGTGCCCAATTGTTTTCATTTGTCAACATATTATTCAATAAGATTTCAGCTTCATCCGGTGTTCTTTCCCTGAAAAGAGAACCAGCACAACTATCCAGGTAATCTCTGGAAGCATTGGTTAGTCCATTATAAAAGATCTCAAGTATTTCATTTTTCTTAAGAGGATGACCAGGCAAAGCATTAAGTAACTTGAGAAGCCTCCCCCAAGCTTTTGGGAGACTCTCTTCTTTAATTTGCACAAAGTTGTATATTTCCTTTAAAGCAGCTTGTTTCTTATGAGCAGGGAAATATTTAGCAGAGAAGTAATAGATCATATACTGGGGACTACGCACACAACCAGGATCAAGAGAATCAAACCATATCTTAGCATCACCCTTTAATTAGAACGGAAATATTTTAAGGATATAAAAGTAGCGAGGTCTCTCATCATTAGTGAACAGGGTGGCTATATCATTTAATTTAGTAAGATGTGCCACAACAGTTTCAGATTCATAGCCATGAAAAGGATCAGATTCAACCAAAGTAATTATATTAGGATCAACAGAGAATTCATAATCCTTATCAGTAACACAGATAGGTGAAGTAGCAAAAAAGGGTCAGGTTTCATCCTAGCATTTAGAGATTGCTTATTCCATTTAGCTAATAACCTTTTGAGTTCATATCTATCTTTGCAAGCTAAAATAGCTCAAGAAGCTTCTTGATCAAATAAATAACCCTCAGGAATAACAAGTGATTCTTCATCATCACTTTCATCATCATAATGAGATTCAATATTGTCAATCTCTCTAGCCCTAGCAAGTTGTTCATTGAGAAAATCACTAAGTGGCATAGTAGTATCAGGCATAGATGTAGTTTCATCATAAGTATCATGCATGGCAGAAGTGGCATCATCAATAACATGAGATATATCAGAACGAATAGCAGAAGTAGGTTTAGGTGTCGCAAGCTTACTCATAACAGAAGGTGAATCAAGTGCAGAGCTAGATGGTAGTTCCTTACCTCCCCTCGTAGCTGAGGGATAAATTGTCGTCTTAGGGTCTTTCAAGTTCTTCATAGTGTCCAGCAGATATAAATCCCAAGTGACTCAAAGAATAGAGCTATGCTCCCTGGCAACGGCGCCAGAAATTAGTCTTGATAACCCACAAGTATAGGGGATCGCAACAGCTTTCGAGGATAGAGTATTCAACCCAAATTTATTGATTCGACACAAGGGGAGCCAAAGAATATTCTCAAATATTAGCAGCTGAGTTGTCAATTCAACCACACCTGGAAACTTAGTATCTGCAGCAGAGTGTTTAGTAGCAAAGTAATACGATAGTGGTGGTAACAGTAACAAAAGAGTAATGAAAGCAAAGTAATATTTTTGGTATTATGTAGTGATTGTAACAATAGCAATGGGAAAGTAAATAAGCGTAAACTAGTATATGGAAAGCTCGTAGGCATTAGATCAGTGATGGATAATTATGCCGGATGTGGTTCATCATGTAACAGTCATAACATAGGGTGACACAGAACTAGCTCCAATTCATCAATGTAATGTAGGCATGTATTCCGAATATAGTCATATGTGCTTATGGAAAAGAACTTGCATGACATCTTTTGTCCTACCCACCCGTGGCAGCGGGGTCCTAATGGAAACTAAGGGATATTAAGGCCTCCTTTTAATAGAGAACCGGAACAAAGCATTAGCACATAGTGAATACATGAACTCCTCAAACTACGGTCATCACCGGTAACTATCCCGATTATTGTCACTTCGGGGTTAACGGATCATAACACATAATAGGTGACTATAGACTTGCAAGATAGGTGATACGTCTCCAACGTATCTATAATTTTGGATTGCTCCATGCTATATTATCTACTATTTTAGACATTATTGGGCTTTATTTTCCACTTTTATATTATTTTTGGGACTAACCTATTAACCGGAGGCCCAGCCCAGAATTGCTGTTTTTTGCCTGTTTTAGGGTTTCAAAGAAAAGGAATATCAAACGGAGTCCAAACGGAATGAAACCTTCGGAAACGTGATTTTCTCATCAGATAAGATCCAGGAGACTTGGACCCTCCGTCAAGAAAGCCACAAGGTGCTCACGAGGGTAGGGGCACGCCCCCCTAGGGCGCGCCCCCTACCTCATGGGCCCCTCAAAGCTCCACCGACGTACTTCTTCCTCCTATATATATCCACGTACCCCCAAACGATCGGGGACGGAGCCAAAAACCTAATTCCACCGCTACAACTTTCTGTATCCACAAGATCCCATCTTGGGGCCTGTTCCGGAGCTCCGCCGGAGGGGGCATCGATCACGGAGGGCTTCTACATCATCATCCAAGCCCCTCCGATGAAGTGTGAGTTGTTTACTTCAGACCTATGGGTCCATAGCTAGTAGCTAGATGGCTTCTTCTCTCTTTTTGGATCTCACTACAATGTTCTCCTCCTCTCTCATGGAGATCTATTCGATGTAATCTTCTTTTTGCACTGTGTTTGTTGAGACCGATGAATTGTGGGTTTATGATCAAGTCTATCTATGAATAATATTTGAATCTTCTCTAAATTATTTTATGTATGATTGGTTATCTTTGCAAGTCTCTTCGAATTATCAGTTTGGTTTGGCCTACTAGATTGGTTGTTCTTGCCATGGGAGAAGTGCTTAGCTTTGGGTTCAATCTTGCGGTGTCCTTTCCCAGTGACAGAAGGGGCAGCAAGGCACATATTGTATTGTTGCCATCGAGGATAACAAGAAGGGGTTTTTATCATATTGCATGAAACTATCCCTCTACATCATGTCATCTTGCTTAAGGCGTTCCTCTATTTTTAACTTAATACTCTAGATGCATGCTGGATAGCGGTCGATGAGTGGAGTAATAGTAGTAGATGCAGAATCGTTTCGGTCTACTTGTCTCGGATGTGATGCCTATATACATTATCATACCTAGATATTCTCATAACTATGCTCAATTCTGTCAATTGCTCAACAGTAATTTGTTCACCCACCGCAGAATACTTATGCTCTTGAGAGAAGCCACTAGTCAAACCTATGGCCCCCGGGTCTCTTTCTCATCATATCAATCTCCATCACTTTACTATTGCTTTGCTTTTACTTTGTTTTTACTTTATTTATTTTGCATCTCTATACCAAAAATACCAAAAAATATATATTATTTATTATCTCTATCAGATCTCACTTTCATAAGTGACCGTGAAGGGATTGACAACCCCTAAGTGCGTTGGTTGCGTTGAGCTATTGTTTTTGTGTAGGTACGAGGGACTTGAGCATAGCCTCCTACTGGATTGATACCTTGGTTCTCAAAAACTGAGGGAAATACTTACGCTCCTTTGCTACATCATCCCTTCCTCTTCGGGGAAATCCAACGCACTGCTCAAGAGGTAGCAAGAAGAATTTCTGGCGCCGTTGCCGGGGAGTCTGTGCAAAAGTCAACATACCAAGTACCCATCACAATCCCTATGTCCCGCATTACATTATTTGCCATTTGCCTCTCGTTTTCCTCTCCCCCACTTCACCCTTGCCGTTTTATTCGCCCTCTCTCCCTCTATCCTCCATCTCTATTTGCCTGTTTTGCCTGTTTGCTCTTGTTTGCTCGTGTGTTGGATTGCTTGTTTGTCGCGATGGCTCAAGATAATACTAAATTGTGTGACTTCACCAATACCAAAAATAATGATTTCCTTATCACTCTGATTGCTCCTCTTACTGATGCTGAATCTTGTGAAATTAATACTGCTTTGTTGAATCTTGTCATGAAAGATCCGTTCTCCGTCCTTCCTAGTGAATATGCCACTACTCATCTTAATAGCTTCGTTGATTTGTGTGACATGCAAAAGAAAAAAGATGTCGATAATGATATTGTTAAATTGAAGCTATTTCCTTTTTCGGTTAGAGATCGTGCTACAGCTTGGTTTTCGTCTTTGCCTAAAAATAGTATTGATTCATGGAACAAGTGCAAAGATGCTTTTATCTCTAAGTATTTTCCTCCCGCTAAGATCATCTCTCTTAGAAACGATATTATGAATTTTAAACAACTTGATCATGAACATGTTGCACAAGCTTGGGAGAGAATGAAATTAATGATACGTAATTGCCCTACTCATGGTTTGAATTTGTGGATGATTATACAAAAATTTTATGTCGGATTGAATTTTGCTTCTAGAAATCTTTTAGATTCGGCCGCGGGAGGCACTTTTATGGAAATCACCTTAGGAGAAGCTACTAAACTCCTAGATAATATTATGGTTAATTATTCTCAATGGCATACTGAAAGCTCTACTAAAAAGGTGCATGTGATAGAATAAATTAATGTTTTGAGTGGAAAGATGGATGAACTTATGAAATTATTTGCTAATAAGAGTGTTTCTTCTAATCCTAATGATGTTCCCTTGTCTACTTTGATTGAGAATAATAATGAATCTATGGATGTGAATTTTGTTGGTACGAACAATTTTGGTAACAACGCATATAGAGGAAATTTCAATCCTAGGCCTTATCCTAGTAATCCCTCTAATAATTATGGTAATTCCTACAACAATTCTTATGGAAATTATAATAAGATGCCCTCTTATTTTGAATCTAATATTAAAGAATTTATTTCTTTGCAAAAGAATTTTAATGCTATGATTGAAGAAAAATTGCTTAAGATTGATGATTTGGCTAGGAACGTTGATAGAATTGCTCTTGATGTTGATTCTTTGAAACTTAGATCTATTCCACCTAAGCATGATATCAACGAGTCTCTCAAAGCCATGAGAATTTCCATTGACGAATGCAAAGAAACAACTGCTAGGATGCGTGCTAAGAAAGATGCCTTTATAAAAGCGTGTTCTTCTAGTTCCTATGAAAATAACGATGAAGATCTAAAAGTTATTGATGTGTCCCATATTAAATCTTTGTTTTGCAATATGAATCTTGATAATGATGGGACTGAATATGATCCACCTTTACCTAGAAGGCGTTCTAAGAATTCGGAATTTGTTGATTTTGATGCTAAATTTGATAAAAGTGGGATTGAAGAAATTAAAACCCTAGATGTTGATAAACCCATTGTCGGTGTCAAAACCGGCGGATCTCGGGTAGGGGGTCCCGAACTATGCGTCTAGGCCAGATGGTAACAGGAGGCAAGGGACACGAAGTTTTACCCAGGTTCGGGCCCTCTCGTTGGAGGTAAAACCCTACGTCCTACTTGATTAATATTGATGATATGGGTAGTACAAGAGTAGATCTACCACGAGATCAAAGAGGCTAAACCCTAGAAGCTAGCCTATGGTATGATTGTTGTGACATATGTTGTCCTACGGACTAAAACCCTCCGGTTTATATAGACACCGGAGAGGGTTAGGGTTACACAAAGTCGGTTACAATGGTAGGAGATCTTCATATCCGTATCGCCAAGCTTGCCTTCCACGCCAAGAAAGTCCCTTCCGGACACGGGACGAAGTCTTCAATCTTGTATCTTCATAGTCCAGGAATCCGGCTGAAGGTATAGTCCGGCCATCCGGACACCCCCTAATCCAGGACTCCCTCACCCACTATTATGGATTTCAAGGAATTTAACTATGAAAATTGCTCTTTGATTGATTGTATTTCCTTGTTGCAATCCGTGCTAAAATCTCCTCACGCTTATAGTCAAAATAAAGCGTTTACTAAACATATCGTTGATGCCTTGATGCAATCTTATGAAGAAAAACTTGAATTGGAAGTTTCTATCCCTATAAAACTTTATGATGAGTGGGAACCAACTATTAACATTAAAATTAAAAATTATGAGTTTTATGCTTTGTGTGATTTGGATGCTAGTGTCTCTACTATTCCCAAAACTTTGTGTGATTTACTAGATTTCCGTGATTTTGATGATTGCTCTCTAAACTTGCATCTTGCAGATTCCACTATTAAGAAACCTATGGGAAGAATTAATGATGTTCTTATTGTTGCTAATAGGAATTATGTGCCCGTAGATTTTATCGTTCTTGATATAGATTGCAATCCTTCTTGCCCTATTATTCTTGGTAGACCTTTCCTTAGAACGGTTGGTGCAATTATTGATATGAAGGCAGGGAATATTAGATTTCAATTTCCATTAAAAAGGGCATGGAACACTTCCCTAGAAAGAAAATAAAATTACCATATGAATCTATCATGAGAGTCACTTATGGATTGCCTACCAAAGATGGCAATACCTAGATCTATTCTCGCTTGTTATGCCTAGCTAGGGGCGTTAAACGATAGCGCCTGTTGGGAGGCAACCCAATTTTATTTTTATTACTTGCTTTTTGCTCCTGTTTAGTAATAGATAAATTATTTAGCCTCTGTTTTGGTTGTGTTTTTTGTGTTTAATTAGTGTTTGTGCCAAGTAGAACCGTTGGGAAGACTTGGGGAAAGTCTTGTTGAACTTGCTGTAAAAAACAGAAACTTTAGCACTCACGAGCACTGCTGTAATTTTTATTTGGAAAGTGATATTTAGTTAATTATTTTTGCAGATGATTAACAGATAAATTCCTCACTTCCATCAATTTATTTTAGAATTTTTGGGGATCCAGATCTTGCGCTAGCTATAGATTACTACAGACTTCTTTTTTGACAGATTCTGTTTTTCGTGTGTTGTTTGCTTATTTTGATGAATCTATGGCTAGTAAAATAGTTTATAATCCATAGAGAAGTTGGAATACAGTAGGTTTAACACCAATATAAATAAAGAATGATTTCATTACAGTACCTTGAAGTGGTCTTTTGTTTTCTTTCGCTATTGCAAGGCGGGTTCCTCCTCCAAGTACTTCATAGAAGATTTTGAACACAAAGGTAGTGTCCGGCTCTGCAAAATAAGTTTCCACATATTTCCATAGAGAGAATAATATTTACACAAATCTAATCTGCTGACGTATTCCGTAGCGTGACACACCACGGCCAAGCCTTTATCCGAGTCGTTTCATTATCCCACCTCAGCGTGTCATGTGAGGCGGTTTCCTTGGCACGTCTTGTTAAAGCAGAGATCGTGTCCCCTTATTCCGGGATTCTCATCAATACGGGCATGGGTAACCCAACCGCGCCATTGATTACGGCGCTTGGAGATAAACGAGTTTTACCAGGCTGGTGGGGACATGTAGTTGTGTACACCCATATAAGGGGATAAGGATCCACCTTTTCACCTATGCCTTCTTCCTCCTTCGCCTATCCATTCTTGCGCACTCGAGCTCCAGCGCCCAAGTCCGCACTCCCCACCTCAACCTTCTCCAGCCATGTCCGGAGTGGGAGGCAAGTGGATGGTCTCCTCCGTCACGGAGGGACACATCAAAAAGCTGAGGAAGGCCGGATACCTGTCTAACGACATCGTGTACCGGCTTCCCGAAAAGGGGCAGCTCATCCCCACCCCTAGGCCCCATGAGAGGGTGGTGTTCCTCCCCCATTTCCTCCGTGGACTGGACTTCCCTCTCCACCCATTTGTCTAGGGGCTCATGTTCTACTATGGCCTGGATTTCCACGATCTAGCCCCGAACTTTGTCCTCAACATCTCAGCGTTTATCATCGTGTGCGAGGCTTTCCTCCGCATCCGCCCCCATTTCGGCCTATGGCTCAAGACTTTCAACGTCAAGCCAAAGGTGGTGCACGGCAACCAGGCGGAGTGTGGAGGCGCCATGGTGGGAAAGATGGCCAACGTCCTATGGCTCGAGGGCTCCTTTATGGAGACCCTGAAGGGGTGGTAGTCGGGGTGGTTTTACATCACCGAGCCGCGCGACGCTGAATGGGTCGCAGCCCCCGAGTTTCGATCCGGACCCCCTACGTGGCTCAACTCCTGGAAGGAGATGGGCCTATCGTGGGGTAAAAAAGAAGAGCTGACCGGACTCCAAACATGTGTCCAAACCCTGGTGGACAAGAAGCTCAAACTTGTCAACATAGTCCAGGTTATGCTCATCCACCGGATCCTCACATGCCAACAATGGGCTTTCAACCTGTGGGAGTTCGACCCGGCGCAGCACCAAACTCTAAGTAGGCTCTTCGACACGACGTACGAAGATGCCTGGAAGGTGCTTTTCAAGGGCGCCGAGGCCCCCGCATCCGCTACCGAGGATCGCGGATTCAGCACGCAGCGTCACGCTCTCGTGGTAAGCTGTTTTTTCCTTTTACAGGGTATCAGTTTTTCATAGTTTAACTCCATGCGGGATCTAAGCTCCCTTACCTTTGACAGGATTGGCAGGAGACGTCCGGACAGATCAACTGTCCGGCTCCTTTGCCCGAAGACCCAGCGGACGCTCGCTTGGTGAAGCTGCTGGTTCCGACACCTATGTGGTGCCGGAGAAGAAGGCCAAGAAGAAGGCCACGGGGACTCGAAAGAGTGCCCGGCGCCAGGAGGTGTCGGATCCATCATCCGACGGTTCCGAGGCGCATTCCTCCCGTGAAGACGAGGAGGAAGAAGAAGAGACCTCTCCCCCTCCAGCGGGAGGAGAGAAGAAAAGGAAGGCCGCCCTCTCTGGGGAGGCCGGAGGGTCCAAGAAGGGGAAAACCCTTCCTCCGGACTACTCCACCGACGCCGACGACGGCGGAGAGGAGTGGCAGCCCAGGGCCAAGCCCCTGACAAAATCGTAAGTATCCGGATACCAGAGTAATTCATAGTATTCGTTTATTGCACAGCTTTCCCATATGTCGAATATGTTTATGCAGCCCACCCAAAGACCGGCTCGACGCGTCGTCGAGCGGTTCACTGGACTCGTCGGATGTGAACTCGCTTCCGACGGCTTCCTCCCCCCGCCCTACGGATGACACCGAAGTGTTGTCCCAACAGGTTCCAAGCCGGGAGGAGGTGGTCCTGGAGGCGCCGCAAGGCGACCTTCCGGACTCCAGGAGTAAAGGGGATGAGACCCCCCAGGGCTCCAAGTCCGGCCCTAGGCCGGACACTGCTCCGGAACCTTCAAAGGTTCCAGAGTCCGGCGGGTGACCTCCTTCCAAGAGGAGCCAGCCCACTGTGCCGGTGACCCAACCGGAGGCGTCGGACAATCTGTTGGAGGCGCTCCAAGGTGCCTCCATCGACGAGGGGCACTGCACTATTATGAGTGCGGTGATCCAGAAGGTTCAGTCTGCCAAAAGCGGGCTGACTGAAGCTTGTACTAGCCTGTTAACAGGCTTTGAGGTAAGTAAAGAATGAATAAATAATATTACCGCATAGACAGTAGCCCCTAATGCTCTGTTTGGCGTTCGAAAAGAAAAGCCAAATGGAGGATCAAATAAAATTCACAGGAGTCTAACAAAAATGAGTCAATATGCGTATGCAGGCTTCTCTGCTTGCGTCCGCCGCACTAACTGCAGAGGTGGACACGCTAAGGCAGAACCTCGAGCGGTCCGAGCAAGAGCTCGGGCGTGCCAAGAAGCAGCTCGAGGACAATGAAGGTAAGAAATACCTTGTTCAAATATATATAAAAATGTGCAATTGAAAAAAATGACAGGATTATCGTGGCTATTGTAGGGGCCTCGTCTGAGGTGGCGACCCTTAAGCAAGCGCTGGTCGAGGCCGAGAAGAGGGCGGCCTCGGAGCGCACCGAGCGGGAGAAGTATGAGGCCGAGGTTGGCAAGGTACGGCAAGAGCTCCAGGCTCTCATGGAAAAACATGAGAGTTTGGAGCTTGACTCAAAGACGCGAGCGTCCAAGCTCGCGGTGGCTATTGAAAATGCCAAGTCTGCCAAGGCCGAATCCCAGAAGACCCTCCAGGAGTTGGATGAGGTGAAGAAGATAGCGGCGGGTAAGGCATTCTTTATGCAAAGCAAACACATAAACGTGAGTTATTTGTTACTTACCCGAATCCGGAGCTCTCCAGGAGCATTCGCAGATCTTCCCCGGAGTGTGTCCGATGCCGCCGCATTCTACTGAGCCGAGGAGGGCAGCTCGACAGAGAAGGTGTTCTGGTCTCAGTATGCTGAGGCCGGACACCCCGTGCCCCTGAGCGACCAGTTGAATCAACTAGTCGAGCTCCACAAGGCGGCCGAATAGGCCATGAAGGGCCTCATTGTTCGGCTGTGGCCTGGAGGGGCTCTGTCTGGGAGCTATTTCAGGCTGGTGCGGCGGCTGGTGGAGGCCTGTCCAAGGCTCGAAGTCATCAAGCGCTCCGTCTGCATTGAAGGTGCCCGTAGGGCCCTTACCCGTGCTAAGGTGCACTGGGGCAAGCTGGATGCTGAGAAGCTTGTGAAGGATGGGCCACCGCCGGGGAAAGAGCATCGCAAGCCCGAGAATTACTATAAGGATGTTATGAAGGGTGCCTGCCTTGTGGCGGATGAATGTTCTAGGGATGTAATTTTTGAGTGAAACTTGCTTGTTTTGTCCTGTGCGCTGAAAACTTGTTCATATGCGCTAAGAAATGCTGTTGGAATTTAAAATATTACCTTCTATGCGGCTGTTTATCAATTCTGAGAGATGGCGAGTCGTCGGCTTCTGCCCCCGTGCCGCTAGTGCTGGGGTGTTCGGGGATAAACCTGAGCGCTCTTTTTCCCATGTTTGGGTCCTTCGAGGGAGGCGCTCAGCCCAACGAACAAGGCAATCGGACTATAATGCGTGAACACTCTCACTTAGCCATAGAATTCTATAATTTTAAATTTCGGCGAAGCCCCTGGTATTCAGAAGACCGAGTTCGGGGCGCTATCCACGCCTTGGCCGGACAGAGCCGACTCCTCGCCCTAAGCGGCATAAGTCTTTAGGGACTCGAAAAACCTCTCGAATAGCGACCAGCTCTCGCTTTATCATGACAGTCAGTTTTAGCTTTCTCCACTAAGGTGCTCGACCCAGCTCAACTGGGGCACAATCGCAGTGGTTCTCCTAGTGCTACCTTAGCCGATATAGCGGAACGTAAGGCACCAAAACATAGGAGCCGGGCAAACCCAACTATTGACCCAAGACATGATTCAGAGCCGATGCATATAATGCTATAAGTTCGGGGTGCCGCACTTGTTAAAGTGTTCGGACTTCTCACACCATATTGAGGGGTACTAAAGCCCCTGGCGTATTTTGGCCGTACCAACGTGTACGGGTGCAACATGTCGTTAAGGAACATATATAAAGAAAAAAGGTAAGGCAAAAATAGACGAAAGCTATGCATTGTTTATTAAAAAAGGGCTGCGATCAAAGCAGAACAATACAAATAATGCGATAAGTGGAAGGTTGGGCTAGTTAACATGTCCGTTCCAGGGGCAAGCTGCGGAATAGTATGCGGAACAGGTGTACTACTCGTGATAGAGACCACCTAGGAGTTCCGTAATGTGGCGTGGCTTGTCTGCTTCCCTAGTTCTTGCCTCGTTTGTGCGGCAATTGAACTGCCGAACAGGGCTTCCGAAGGATGGAGTCCTGAAAGTAAGAGAAAATTAAAAAATCGGCAGCCCCTGGTACGGTTTAAGCCATGTTATGGGCGTGCCGTGATGGTGCCCCTCCCCCTTTACCCATGGTATCTCTAGAGCGTAGTTATGTACGTGAAGTACTGGCGTCGCCTTTTTACGAGGGTTGGGGTTGGGGCCGCATTGCTATGCCTGCTCGGATCGTGCCAGGCGGTCTTGTTGTAGGTTACTCCGGGCGCGCTTGACGGTGTCTGGACGTTTAGTGGCCGGACTGGAGAACTGCCTGGAGAGGCTGCTTTGTACTTCCGCTGCAAGGGCCGCCGTGTGCTCCTCTGTTCGGAGGGGGCGTTCGGTGTTTCCATTGACCGTAATTACTCCTCGAGGGCCTGGCATCTTGAGCTTAAGGTATGCATAGTGCGGTACCGCATTGAACTTGGCGAATGCGGTTCGCCCGAGCAGTGCGTGATAACCACTGCGGAACGGGACTATGTCAAAGATTAACTCCTCGCTTCGGAAATTATCCGGAGATCCGAAGACCACTTCAAGTGTGACTGAGCCTGTACAGTTGGCCTCTACACCTGGTATTATGCCTTTAAAGGTCGTTTTGGTGGGCTTAATCCTCAAGGTATCTATGCCCATTTTCCGCACTGTATCCTGGTAAAGCAGGTTCAGGCTGCTGCCGCCGTCCATAAGGACTCTAGTGAGATGAAATCCGTCAATAATTGGGTCTAGAACCAATGCAGCGAATCCGCCATGACGGATGCTAGTGGGATGGTCCCTTTGATCAAAGGTGATCGGGCAGGAGGACCATGGGTTGAACTTTGGGGCGACTGGCTCTACCGTGTAGACGTCCCTTAACGCGCGCTTCCTCTCCCTTTTGGGGACGTGGGTTGCGTATATCATGTTCACCGTCCGCACTTGTGGGGGAAAACCCTTCTGTCCACTATTGTTCGGCGGCCGGGGCTCCTCGTCGTCATCGCTATGCAGCCCCTTGTCTTCATTTTCGGCGTTTAACTTGCCTGCCTGCTTGAACACCCAACAATCCTTGTTGGTGTGATTGGTCGGCTTTTCGGGGGTGCCATGTATCTGGCACAAGCGGTCGAGTATTCGGTCCAAACTGGACAGGCCCCTAGGATTCCTTTTGAATGGCTTTTTCCGCTGACCGGATTTAGAGCCTCTGAATCCGGCATTAACTGCCGTATCCTCAGCATTGTCGCCGTTAATGCGGCGCTTCTGCTTGTTGCGACGCGACCTGCCACTACTGTCCCTGGTGTCCGAATTGCCAGGGTTCTTGGTCATATTGTTGCTACGAGCAAGCCAACTATCTTCTCCCGCGCAAAAGCGGGTCATGAGTGTCGTGAGTGCTGCCATAGATTTCGGCTTTTCCTGTCCAAGGTGCCGGGCCAGCCACTCGTCACAGATATTGTGCTTGAAGGCTGCTAGGGCCTCAGCGTCCGGACAGTCAACTATTTGATTTTTCTTTGTTAGGAACCATGTCCAGAATTGCCTGGCCGATTCCTCTGGCTGCTGAATTACGTGACTTAGGTCATCGGCGTCTGGGGGTCGCACGTAAGTGCCCTGGAAATTGTCGAGGAATGCGGCTTCCAGGTCCTCCCAACAACTGATTGATCCTGTTGGCAAGCTGTTAAGCCAATGCCGAGCTGGTCCTTTAAGCTTGAGTGGGAGGTATTTGATGGCGTGGAAATCATCGCCGCGGGCCATGTGGATATGAAGGAGATAATCCTCGATCCATACCGCAGGATCTGTTGTGCCATCATATGATTCGATGTTTACGGGTTTGAAACCCTCGGGGATTTGATGATCCATTATTTCGTCTGTGAAGCATAGTGGGTATGCAGCGCCTCTGTACTGGGCTATATCATGACGTAGCTCCAATGAGCTTTGCCTACTGTGTTCGGCCCTGCCGAATTTGTGGCCGGCATGACGGTTACCGTCTTGAGCCGTGGGGCGCCCCCGCGATCCGTAGATCGATCTTGTTTGCCTTGCATTGTCCTCCAACATATCTCGTAAGTCCGGCGCATATTCCCGTGCCTTGGTACGGGGTGCGGCTTGAGTGGAGGGCCGAGAGGCCTCTCTGTCGCGGCCATGAGGTGGCCGGTCGGCCGCATCAAGTGCTTCCTCCTCTAATCGGGGTAGCAACCTGCGCTTTGGGTAGCTCTTGGAGGGGCGTTCGAGTTTATGCTCTTCGGCCGCAAGGACTTCAATCCATCTGTCGACTAGCAAATCTTGATCAGCTCTAAGCTGTTGCTGTTTTTTCTTGAGGCTTCTTGCCGTGGCCATAAGCCTACGTTGAAAACGCTCTTGCTCAACGGGATCCTCTGGCACGACGAATTCGTCGTCTTCGAGGCTTGCCTCGTCTTCGGAGGGAGGCATATAATTATCATCCTCGACCTCTCTGTCTGCCACTCTCTCATGAGGGCTGGTTTCTCCATCCTCCTGTGCTAAATCTTGCTGGAGGGGGTTTTCTTCGGCGCTTTCCGAAGTATTATTATCTCCCGTGCTGGAATCACCGTATTTGTTTTGGCAGGATTTTGAGCGGCGCCACTGACGCCGGCGCTTAGGCTGCTTCTTGGAGGGGTCATCCTCCGCTGTTCCATCGCCATCTCCCTCTTTTGGGGTGTCCACCATGTATATGTCATATGACGAGGTGGCTTTCCAGGGCCTAGTAGGCGCTGGTTCTTCATCATCTCCTTCATCGGCGTCCATACCGTCGATGTCTTCGGAGTCGAAGTCGAGCATGTCGGTTAAGTCGTCGACAGTGGCTACAAAGTGGGTGGTGGGTGGGCTTTGAATTTCTTAATCGTCCGTACCCCAACCTTGCTGACCGTAGTCCGGCCAGGGCTCTCCTGATAAAGAGAGAGACTTCAGTGACTTCAGGATATCGTCGAAAGGCGAGTGCTGAAAGATGTCCGCGGCAGTGAACTCCATGATCGGCGCCCAATCAGATTTGATCGGCGCCCAATCGGATTTGATCGGCAGGGGCGCGGAGGGTTCAGAGTCCGGAGAGGAGTCCGGCTCCTTGGAGTCACGAGTCTCGCAAAGTACGGGGCTGGTGTTCGGCTCAATCACCGTTGGGGTCGCAGCCCCCGAGGTGGCGTCCAACCGCCCATCCTCGATCGGCGCAGTTGGCTCCGAATTAAGGGTCGGAGATGATGCGGGTGCGGCCTCCAAGGCACTGTTTGGCGGCAGAGCTAGATCATGCTCGTCGGGACAGTGCGGCGCGCTCGGCAGTGGCTCGAATCCGTCGAAGATCAAGTCCCCGCGGATGTTAGCCGTGTAGTTTAAACTTCCAAATCTGACCTGACGGCCAGGGGCGTAGCTTTCGATCTTCTCCAGACAGCCAAGTGAATTGGCCCGCGGTGCTTAGCCGCCGAAGACGAAGATCTGTCTGGGGAGGAAGGTCTCACCCTGGACTGCATCGCTATTGATGATCGTAGGAGCCATCGAGCCTGACGGCAACGACATAGAGGAACTCTCAATGAAAGCACCAATGTCGGTGTCAAAACCGGCGGATCTCGGGTAGGGGGTCCCGAACTATGCGTCTAGGCCGGATGGTAACAGGAGGCAAGGGACACGAAGTTTTACCCAGGTTCGGGCCCTCTCAATGGAGGTAAAACCCTACGTCCTTCTTGATTAATATTGATGATATGGGTAGTACAAGAGTAGATCTACCACGAGATCGAAGAGGCTAAACCCTAGAAGCTAGCCTATGGTATGATTGTTGTGACGTATGTTGTCCTACGGACTAAAACCCTCCAGTTTATATAGACACCGGAGAGGGTTAGGGTTACACAAAGTCGGTTACAATGGTAGGAGATCTTCATATCCGTATCGCCAAGCTTGCCTTCCACGCCAAGGAAAGTCCCTTCCGGACACGGGACGAAGTCTTCAATCTTGTATCTTCATAGTCCCGGAGTCCGGCTGAAGGTACAGTCCGGCCATCCGGACACCCCCTAATCCAGGACTCCCTCACCCACTATTATGGATTCAAGGAATTTAACTATGAAAATTGCTTTTTGATTGATTGTATTTCCTTGTTGCAATCCGTGCTAAAATCTCCTCACGCTTATAGTCAAAATAAAGCGTTTACTAAACATATCGTTGATGCCTTGATGCAATCTTATGAAGAAAAACTTGAATTGGAAGTTTCTATCCCTAGAAAACTTTATGATGAGTGGGAACCAACTATTAAAATTAAAATTAAAAATTATGATTTTTATGGCTTTGTGTGATTTGGGTGCTAGTGTCTCTACTATTCCCAAAACTTTGTGTGATTTACTAGATTTCCGTGATTTTGATGATTGCTCTCTAAACTTGCATCTTGCGGATTCCACTATTAAGAAACCTATGGGAAGAATTAATGATGTTCTTATTGTTGCTAATAGGAATTATGTGCCCGTAGATTTTATCGTTCTTGATATAGATTGCAATCCTTCTTGCCCTATTATTTTTGGTAGACCTTTCCTTAGAACGGTTGGTGCAATTATTGATATGAAGGCAGGGAATATTAGATTTCAATTTCCATTAGAAGGGCATGGAACACTTCCCTAGAAAGAAAATAAAATTACCATATGAATCTATCATGAGAGTCACTTATGGATTGCCTACCAAAGATGGCAATACCTAGATCTATTCTTGCTTGTTATGCCTAGCTAGGGGCGTTAAACGATAGCGCTTGTTGGGAGGCAACCCAATTTTATTTTTATTCCTTGCTTTTTGCTCCTGTTTAGTAATAAATAAATTATTTAGCCTCTGTTTTGGTTGTGTTTTTTGTGTTTAATTAGTGTTTGTGCCAAGTAGAACCGTTGGGAAGACTTGGGGAAAGTCTTGTTGAACTTGCTGTAAAAAACAGAAACTTTAGCACTCACGAGAACTGCTGTAATTTTTATTTGGAAAGTTATATTTATTTAATTATTTTTGAATATGATTAACATATAAATTCCTCGCTTCCATCAATTTATTTTAGAATTTTGGGGGCTCCAGATCTTGCGCTAGCTACAGATTACTACAGACTGTTCTTTTTTGACAGATTCTGTTTTTCGTGTGTTGTTTGCTTATTTTGATGAATCTATGGCTAGTAAAATAGTTTATAATACATAGAGAAGTTGGAATACAGTAGGTTTAACACCAATATAAATAAAGAATGATTTCATTACAGTACCTTGAAGTGGTCTTTTGTTTTCTTTCGCTAACGGAACTCACGAGTTTTCTACTTTAAGTTTTGTGTTGTGAAGTTTTCAAGTTTTGGGTAAAGATTTGATGGATTATGGAACAAGGAGTGGCAAGAGACTAAGCTTGGGGATTCCCATGGCACCCCCAAGATAATCTAAGGACACCTAAAACCAAAGCTTGGGGATTCCCCGGAAGGCATCCCCTTTTTTGTCTACTTCTATCGGTAACTTTACTTGGAGCTATATTTTTATTCACCACATGATATGTGTTTTGCTTGGAGCGTCTTGTATGATTTGAGTCTTTGCTTATTAGTTTACCACAATCATCCTTTCTGTACAAGTCTTTTGATAGAGCCATACATGATTTGGAATATGATAGAATACTCTATGTGCTTCACTTATATCTTTTGAGCTTTATAATTTTGCTCTAGTGCTTCACTTATATCTTTTAGAGCACGATGCTGGATTTGTTTTATAGAAACTATTGTTCTCTCATGCTTCAATTAGATCATTTTGAGAGTCTTAATAGCATGGTAATTTGCTTAAAATCCTAATATGCTTGGTATGTAAGATTAATAATAAAACTTTCTTATGAGTGTGTTGAATACTAAGAAAAGTTTGATGCTTGATGATTGTTTTGAGATATGGAGGTAATAATATCAAAGTCATGATAGTTGAGTAGTTTTGAAATTGATAAATACTTGTGTTGAGGTTTGCAAGTCCCGTAGCATGCACGTATGGTAAATGTTATGCAACAAATTTGAAACATGAGGTGTTATTTGATTGTCTTCCTTATGAGTGGCGGTCGGGGACGAGCGATGGTCTTTTCCTACCAATCTATCCCCCTAGGAGCATGCGCGTAGTGCCGAGGTTTTTGATGACTTATAGATTTTTGCAATAAGTATGTGAGTTCTTTATGACTAATGTTGAGTCCATGGATTATACGCACTCTCACCCTTCCACCCTTGCTAGCCTCTTCGGTACCATGCACTGCCCTTTCTCACATTGAGAGTTGGCGCAAACTTCGCCGGTGCATCCAAACCCCGTGATATGATACGCTCTTTCACACATAAACCTCCTTATATCTTCCTCAAAACAGCCACCATACCTACCTATTATGGCATTTTCATAGCCATTCCGAGATATATTGCCATGCAACTTTCCATCATTCCGTTCATCATGACACATTCATCATTGTCATATTGCTTAGCATGATCATGTAGTTGACATAGTATTTGTGGAAAAGCCACCGTTCATAATTATTTCATACATGTCACTCTTGGTTCATTGCATATCCCGGTACACCGCCAGAGGCATTCACATAGAGTCATCTTTGTTCTAGTATCGAGTTGTAATCATTGAGTTGTAAATAAATAGAAGTGTGATGATCATCATTATTAGAGCATTGTCCCAAGTGAGGTATAAAAAAGGCCATAAAAAGATAAGGCCCAAAAAAAGAGAAAGGCCATAAAAAAGAGAAGGCCCAAAAAAAGAATGAGAGAAAAAGAGAGAAGGGACGATGTTACTATCCTTTTACCACACTTGTGTTTCAAAGTAGCACCATGATCTTCATAGTAGAGAGTCTCTCATGTTATCACTTTCATATACTAGTGGGAATTTTTCATTATAGAACTTGGCTTGTATATTCCAACAATGGGCCTCCTCAAGTGCCCTAGGTCTTCATGAGCAAGCAAGTTGGATGCACACCCACTAGTTTCTTTTGTTGAGCTTTCATACTTTTATAGCTCTAGTGCATCCGTTGCATGGCAATCCCTACTCCTTGCATTAACATCAATCGGTGGGCATCTCCATAGCCCATTGATTAGCCTCGTTGATGTGAGACTTTCTCCTTTTTTGTCTTCTCCACATAACCCCCCTTCATTATATTCTATTCCACCCATAGTGTTATGTCCATGGCTCACGCTCATATATTGTGTGAAAGTTTATAGGTTTGAGATTACTAAAGTATGAGACACTTGCTTGGCTTGTCATCGGGGTTGTGCATGATGATAGCATTCTTGTGTGACGAAAATGACACATGACTAAACTATATGATTTTGTAGGGATGAACTTTCTTTGGCCATGTTATTTTGAGAAGACATAATTGCTTAGTTAGTATGCTTGAAGTATTATCATTTTTATGTCAATATGAACTTTTGTCTTGAATCTTCCGGATCTGAATATTCATACCAAAATTAATAAGAATTACATTAAAATTATGCCAAGTAGCACTCCGCATCAAAAATTCTGTTTTTATCATTTACCTACTCGAGGAAGAGCAGGAATTAAGCTTGGGGACGCTTGATACGTCTCCAATGTATCTATAATTTTTTATTGCTCCATGCTATATTATCTACTGTTTTAGACATTATTGGGCTTTATTTTCCACTTTTATATTATTTTTGGGACTAGCCTATTAACCGGAGGCCCAGCCCAGAATTGTTGTTTTTTGCCTGTTTTAGGGTTTCGAAGAAAAGGAGTATCAAACGGAGTCCAAACGGAATGAAACCTTCAGAAACGTGATTTTCTCGTCAGATAAGATCCAGGAGACTTGGACCCTCCGTCAAGAAAGCCACGAGGTGCTCACGAGGGTAGGGGCGCCCCCCTAGGGGGCACCCCCTGTCTAGTGGGCCCCTCGAAGCTCCACCGACGTACTTCTTCCTCCTATATATATCCACATACCCCCAAACGATCGGGGATGGAGGCAAAAACCTAATTCCACCGCCGCAACTTTCTATATCCATGAGATCCCATCTTGGGGCCTATTCCGGAGCTCCGCCGGAGGGGGCATCGATCACGGAGGGCTTCTACATCATCATCAAAGCCCCTCCGATGAAGTGTGAGTATTTTACTTCAGATCTACGGGTCCACAGCTAGTAGCTAGATGGCTTCTTCTCTCTTTTTGGATCTAAATACAATGTTCTCCCCCTCTCTCATGGAGATCTATTCGATTTAATCTTCTCTTTGCAGTGTGTTTGTTGAGACTGATGAATTGTGGGTTTATGATCAAGTCTATCTATGAATAATATTTGAATCTTCTCTGAATTATTTTATGTATGATTGGTTATCTTTGCAAGTCTCTTCGCATTATCAGTTTGGTTTGGCCTACTAGATTGGTTGTTCTTGCCATGGGAGAAGTGCTTAGCTTTGGGTTCAATCTTGCGGTGTCCTTTCCTAGTGACAGAAGGGGCAGCAAGGCACGTATTGTATTGTTGCCATCGAGGATAACAAGATGGGGTTTTTATCATATTGCATGAAACTATCCCTCTACATCATGTCATCTTGCTTAAGGCGTTACTCTGTTTTTAACTTAATACTCTAGATGCATGCTGGATAGCGGTCGATGAGTGGAGTAATAGTAGTAGATGCAGAATCGTTTCGGTCTACTTGTCTCGGACGTGATGCCTATATGCATGATCATACCTAGATATTCTCATAACTATGCTCAATTCTGTCAATTGCTTAACAGTAATTTGTTCACCCACCGCAGAATACTTATGCTCTTGAGAGAAGCCACTAGTGAAACCTATGGCCCCGGGGTCTCTTTCTCATCATATCAATCTCCATCACTTTACTATTGCTTTGCTTTTACTTTGTTTTTATTTTATTTAGTTTGCATCTCTATACCAAAAATACCAAAAAAATATTATTTATTATCTCTATCAGATCTCACTTTCGTAAGTGACCGTGAAGGGATTGACAACCCCTAAGCGCATTGGTTGCGTTGAGCTATTGTTTTGTGTAGGTACGAGGGACTCAAGCGTAGCCTCCTACTAGATTGATACCTTGGTTTTAAAAAACTGAGGGAAATACTTACGCTGCTTTCCTGCATCATCCCTTCCTCTTCGGGGAAATCCAACGCAGTGCTCAAGAGGTAGCAATAGGATCAAGAACTCTCATATATTGATGGAAACATAATAGGTTCAGATCTGAAATCATGGCACTCGGGCCCTAGTTACAAGCATTAAGCATAGCAAAGTCATAGCAACATCAATCTCAGAACATAGTGGATACTAGGGATCAAACCCTAACAAAACTAACTCGATTACATGGTAAATCTCATCCAACCCATCACCGTCCAGCAAGCCTACGATGGAATTACTCACGCACGGCGGTGAGCATCATGAAATTGGTGATGGAGGATAGTTGGTGATGACGATGGCGACGAATCCCCCTCTCCGGAGCCCCAAATGGACTCCAGATCAGCCCTCCCGAGAGGTTTTAGGGCTTGGCGGCGGCTCCATATCGTAAAACGTGATGAAATCTTCTCTCCTATTTGTTTCTCCCCGAAAGCAGATATATAGAGTTGGAGTTGGAGTCGGGAGGTCTCCAAGGGGCCCACGAGGTAGGGGACATGCCCTAGGGGGGCGCGCCCCCCACCCTCGTGGACAGGGTGTGGGCCCCCTGGTCTTCATCTTTGGCGAGGATTTTTTATTATTTATTGTAAGATATTCCGTGGAGTTTCAGGTCATTCCGAGAACTTTTGTTTTCTGCACATAAAACAACATCATGGCAATTCTGCTGAAAACAACGTCAGTCCGGGTTAGTTCCATTAAAATCATACAAGTTAGAGTCCAAAACAAGGGCAAAAGTGTTTGGAAAAGTAGATACGACGGAGACGTATCACTTAGTACGGCGGTAGCATTATAAGATGATCCCTCACTAAAATTTCAAGGTATAAGTGTTCTCCCTGAGTATGCACCGTTGCGATAGCTCATTGTGCCGAGACACCACATGATGATCGGGTGTGATAAGCTCTACATTCTAAATAAAACGGGTGCAAGACAGTTTTGCACATGCGGAATAATCGGGTTAAACTTGACGAACCTAGCATGTACAGACATGGCCTCAGAACATTAGAGACTGAAAGCTCGAACGTGGATCATATAGTAGATATGATCAACATAGAGATGTTCACCATTGAAGACTAATCCATCTCACATGATGATCAAACATGGTTTAGTTGATAGGGATCATGTGATCATTTAGATGACTTGAGGGATGTCTATCTAAGTGGGAGTTCTTAAGTAATATGATTAATTGAACTTTAATTTATCATGAACTTAGTCCTGATAGTATTTGCAAATTATGTTGTAGATCAATAGCTCACATTGTAGCTCCCCTATCTTTTTGATATGTTCCTAGAGAAAGCCAAGTTGAAAGATGATAGTAGCAATGATGCGGACTAGATCCGTGATCTGAGGATTATCCTCGTTGCTACACAGAAGAATTATTTCCTAGATGCACCGCTAGGTGACAGACCTATTGCAGGAGCAGATGCAGACATTATGAACGCTTGACAAGCATGGTATGATGACTACTTGATAGTTTAGTGCACCATGCTTTATGGATTAAAACCGGGACTTCAAAAACATTTTGAACGCCACAGAGCATATGAGATGTTCCAAGAGCTTAAATTGGTATTTCAGACTCATGCCTGTGTCGAGAGGTATGAGACCTCTGACAAGTACTTTTCCTATAAGATGGAGGAGAATAGCTCAACTAGTGAGCATATGCTCAGAATGTCAAGGTACTACAATCACTTGAATCAAGTGGGAGTTAATCTTCCAGATAAGATAATGATTTACAGAGTTCCCTAGTCACTATCACCAAGCTACTAGAACTTCGTGATGAACTATAATATGCAAGGGATGACGAAAACAAGCTCTTCCGATGCTGAAATCGCTGAAGGTAGAAATCAAGAAAGAGCATCAAATGTTGATGGTTATCAAGACCACTAGTTTCAAGAAAAGGGCAAGGTAAAGAAATGGAACTTCAAGAAGAATGACAAACAAGTTGTCACTCCCGTGAAGAATCCCAAAGCTGGACCTAAGCCTGAAACTAAGTGCTTATACTGCAAAGGGAATGGTCACTAAAAGCGGAACTGCCCCAAATACTTGGCAGATAAGAAGGATGGAAAAGTGAACAAAGGTATATTTGATATACAGATTATAGTTGTGTACCTTACTAGTGTTCGTAGTAGCCCCTAGGTATTTCAAACCGGTTCAGTTGCTAAGATAGTAACTCGAAACGGGAGTTGCAAAATGAATAGAGACTAGTTAAGGGTGAGGTGACACTACTAGGTAAAAGCCTATACACAGAGGTATAGCAGTAGCGAGGGGTAAAAACATGCGCTACTACTAAGTTGATAGTAGTAGCGCAGGGTATAAACCTACGCTACTACTAAGTGGTGTCCACCGTGCCCGCCGGGACAAGCAGTAGTAGTAGCGCAAGGTATAAACCCACGCTACTAATAAGTTGATAATAGTAGCGCGGTGTATAAACCCCATGCTACTACTATGTGTTGTCCATCGTGTCTCCCACGACCCGCCGTAGTAGCAGCGTGGGGTATAAACCCAGCGCTACTACTATATAACCACCAACGGATCTATACACACATAGCTCGCGGAGTTCAAAGCCCAAATTCCCCTCCGCCTCGCCTGACCGACCACTCCGCCCGCTCTTCCTCTCCTTTTCCCCAAGTCCCCGGCACCGCCGCCCGTCGTCCCCACCAAGCACCACCCGTCCGCCACCGCCTCCCTCTCCACCCGCACGCGCGTCGCCTCCCCCAGTGCCCCGTCCCCCTTGTCGTCTCCTCCGGTAGACGGGGTCGGCCCCGCGGCACCGACACGGGGCGACGTGTACCTCGGGCGGCAGCTCACGGCCACGGCCGCGGCGGGCACCCGCATGCGTGCACCGGAGGAGGACGCCGAGAGGCGCCGCTGCCGCAAGGAGAAGCGAAGGGCCCTGGCCAAGAAGACGCCCTCCGGCGTCGCCTGCTGCTATGGCTACGGCGCCCCGCTGCACACCGGCGAGGAGGGGTCCCCCGGCCACGTCGAGCCCGCCACCTACGACCTGGTAAGCAGGCACATCCACGGGCTCAGCTCGCTGCCATTTTCAGCGTGTTCATCGGCTTATTAGAGCACGGACTAACATTTGATGGCTGATGTAGTGTCTGCACTAGGATAATTCGATGCCAAATTACACCCGATGGCTGATGTAGTGTATTCACTAGGAAATGAAATTCTAAAGTGACGATTTGTTGTTGTTGCTATTGCAGCCTGCAGATCTGTTGTGTTTGCTGCTGGGTCCGAAGTGCCCTATGGTGTTAAATGCAGAACAGAAGTGCATGATCCAATTCATTTTGAATAACTGTTTTATTACGTCTGCAGAAACTAGTCATAAGGATATTATTATAGGACTTGTTATATAGTCTTAATGTGGTGCTTGTACTAAGCCATTGCTATGTGTCCTCCATGTCACAGTTTGCTGGTGGGGCAGAAGCATAAACAACAGGAAGAACAGAGGTGAGCCAAGATTCAATGAACTTTTCTCTCTGAAGTGGATTTAATCTGATCCCATTATTTCTTTTGATTGTGCCATACGTATATTTAACAACTGAATTGACTTGCTGAAGTTGAGTATCCACATTTGTTTGTAGAATCGCTGCTTCATTGTTCTCACTGTTTTTTAAGGGACGGAGGTAGTTTGTGGATGATTGATTAGCACCAACTAAGTTTCCTTGGATGTTTGCACCTTAGAAAGTGGTATCTTCTTAATATGAAGATCATTTGTCAGTTCTATATATGTAATATTACAAGTAAGAATGGATATTGGCTATCAAGAGTCTCGAGTTTTATCTCATTTACTGAATGCAGACGCATCATCTTCACTTCTTTCCTTGCAGATTCCTGTTAAGGAAGCAAAGGTAACCCTGCTATCCTGGTATATACAGATAGAATAAAATATAATACAGTATTTGACTACCAATGAAACACATAGAATTAGTTGTTGAACACGAACGATATGGGAAGTTCTCCTTAAGGGATCACGATGTTTTCCTACTTATTCTGCTTGAAGGGATGGCATTGATAGTGTTGCTACCAGTGCTGTTGTTTTATTTTGTTGAGACTACCAATGCTGTTGTTTTATTTTGTTGAGACTACCAATGCTGCTGTAGTTAATTAATTGCAACTCACACTTGTTGAGGGGGGACTACAACTTAATTCAGTGTCGATGTTCATTGCGAGTTTAGTAGTACCATATGAGGAGGTGAAATAATGTTCTTGTAGTTCACAGCAAGTGGTCTAATGGGCCGTTGTTTGTCCTTGTTGGTCTGCTTTCGTTTTGGAAAATCATCCTATAAGATTTGTGCTATCCTATCGACGTAAAATAAAATAAAGAAAGACATGAGAAAAAATAGATTCAGTATTCATTATGCATAATGTTATACTATGTATGTGTTACTTCTTTGAAATCTAACAACCTCCTTATCCACAAAACGGTTGATAAGTCCACATCCTTTGTGAGCAGACAGCTGTGATGAACTAACACAAGAAAAGCAAAAAAACTATCGTGAGTTGGTGAGCAAGAGCTGAGAGGAACCAGCAGACGAATTGATCAAGTGAATGCCACGCAGGCCCAGAGGCTCGATGTCATGTGCTGCTTGGCCCTTCACCGTGGCACTCACCACTAACTACCTATCTTGTCTTGTCACGTACCTGAAAAATGCTAAACTAAAAGGCATTGTTGTTGCCCGAAACAGAGTAGCCCCTGTTTTTGCAACCCTACCATCGGGTCTTCACGTGTCCCATCTAGGCCAACCACTAACTGAACTTAACTCAGCCGTGATGTGCTTCCGTTCTTCAGAGTACCACCTTTCTTCAGTGAAGCTTTGGATGTGGTCTCTCTTGATAGCAAGTAACCCAGGTTCATGCCTGGTGGTTGTTAAGAAGCCGTAGAAGTTTTTTTAAGGAAACCCGCAGGGGACAAATGGTAGTCACTAGAAGGGAACGCGTGCCTTTGTCACGCCGTTCTTCTTTCCAGGGTTGTGAGCTTTTTAGCTGTCCAGCATCACCCTATGGCAGATAATCATTTCTATTATGTGTTAATGCTTTCCTTTTAAACTACTTCAAAAAACAAAGAAATTGGATTCTTTTAGCCGTATTATCCTTTGAACATCTATATGAAATGATCTAAGTTTAAGTATATTTAGTTTTGAAGAAAACTAAAGGCAATTAATGTGAAAATTAGATATGTCCTATTACCTGGCAATATATAGTTCTTCTAGGCTTGGTTGGCAATATATATTATCTAGACATTAATTTCATTTGTTTGTACCTATTACATAGGCGATCTCTTGTTAATAGAAATCACTCACTTTTTCGTATATTTATTCCCGTAGCTACTGTACATCACAACATGCAAGGAAATATATGTCTGCTGAAATTTAATTTTATTTGTTCTTTGCTCTTTACAGAAATCTTGGATTCATAAATGGGAGAAGCACATAAGGGAGAAGAAGATGATTGCAAGGATGGAGAGGGAGCAAATCATTTGGAGGGATAGAATGCCACTGTTTGGTGTTTTTATGCATTTTTGTTTGCTTTCAACTGTGTTTGCACTAGCTGGGAATAAGTGACTAGGCAATAAGTGTAGATGTATGGATATGCTCTAATGCTCCTGGTTTACTATAAATCTTCGATTTGGAATGATGTGTAATGTTGCTGGTTTATTACAAATCTGGGCTTGTTTTAGTTGTTAAAATTGTATGCATAAAATGGAATTGATGGATTTTTTTATTCCTAATTAGTTAGTAGTAGCGTGGGGAGAAATGGAGCGCTACTAGTATTTAGGATACTAGTAGCGTGTGGTACTATAGACCCGCTACTACTATTTTGTTAGTAGTAGCGCGGGTGACATCCGCGCTACTAGTAAAATGTTAGTAGTAGTGTGGGTTTACCCCACGTTACTACTAACTTTTAGCTGTAGCGCGATACTAGTAGCGCGGGTACCCGCGCTACTAGTAGCCTTTTTCCTAGTAGTGTGATGATGTGTGTTGGAAGTGATTCCAAGGTTGATACGATCATCATCGCACACTCCCTCTACCTTTGGGATTAGTGTTGAACCTAATTAAATAAATGTTATTTGGTGTTTGCGTTGAGCATGAATATGATTAGATCATGTTTGTTGCAATACGGTTATTCATTTAAGTCAGAGAATAATTGTTGTTCTATTTACATGAATAAACCATCTATGGTCGTACACCCAGTGTGAATGGTTTATTGAATCTCAATCGTGGTGATACGCATATTCATAATATTGATGCCAAAAGATGCAAAGTTGATAGTGATAGAGCAACATATTTGTGGCACTCCTGTTTAGGTCATATTGGTGTAAAGCGCATGAAGAAACTCCATGCGGATGGACTTTTGGAATCACTTGATTATGAATCATTTGATGCTTGCGAACCATGCCTCATGGGCAAGATGACTAAAACACCGTTCTCCGGAAAAATGGAGCGAGCCACTAACTTATAGGAAATAATACATACCGATGTATGAGGTCCGATGAGTGTTGAGGCGCGCGGCGGTATCGTTATTTTCCGACCTTCACAGATGATTTGAGCAGATATGGGTATATCTACTTGATGAAACACAAGTTTGAAACATTTGAAGAGTTCAAAGAATTTCAGAGTGAAGTGGAGAATCATCGTAACAAGAAAATAAAGTTTCTACGATCTGATCGCGGAGGTGAATATTTGAGTTATGAGTTTAGCCTTCATTTAAAACAATGTGGAATAGTTTCACAACTCACGCCACCTGGAACACCATAGCGTAATGGTGTGTCCGAACGTCGTAGCCGTACTTTGTTAGATATGGTGCGATCAACGATGTCTCTTACCAATTTACCACAATAGTTTTTGGGTTATGCATTAGAGACAGCTGCAACCACGTAAAAAAGGGCACCATCTAAATCCATTGAGACAAAACCGTATGAACTGTGGTTTCTCAAGAAACCTAAGCTAACGTTTCTTAAAGTTTGGGGTTGCGATGCTTATGTGAAAAAAGCTTCGGCCTGATAAGCTTGAACCCAAATCAGAGAAATATGTCTTCATAGGATACCCAAAATAAACTGTTGGGTACACCTTCTATCACATATTCGAAGGAAAGATCTTTGTTGCTAAGAATGGATCCTTTCTAGAAAAGGAGTTTCCTTCAAAAGAAGTGAGTGGGAGGAAAGTAGAACTTGATGAGGTAATTATACCTTCTCTCGAATTGGAAAGTAACTCATCAGAGAAATCCATTCTCGTGATGCGTACACCAACTAGAGAGGAAGCCAATGATGATGATCATGAACCTTCAGATTAAGTTACTACCGAACCTCGTAGGTCAACCAGAGCACGTTCCGCACTAGAGTGGTATGGTAATCCTGTTCTGGAAGTCATGTTACTAGACCATGACGAACCTATGAACTATGAGGAAGTGATGATGAGCCCAGATTCCGATAAATGGTTTGAGTCCATGAAATCTGAGATAGGATCCAAGTAGGAGAACAAAGTGTGGACTTGCCCAATGATCGGCAAGCCATTGAGAATAAATGGATCTTCAAGAGGAAGACGGACGCTGATGGTACTGTTACTATCTACAAAGCTCGACTTGTCGCAAAAGGTTTTTGACAAGTTCAAGGTGTTGACTACGATGAGATTTTCTCACTCGTAGAGGTGCTTAAGTCTATCCAAATCATGTTAGCAATTGCAACATTTTATAAAATCTGGCAAACAGATGTAAAAAACTGCATTCCTTAATGGATTTCTTAAAAAAATAGTTGTATATGATGCAACCAGAAGGTTTTGTTGATCCTAAAGGTGCTAACAAAGTGTGCAAACTCCAGCGATCCATCTATGGACTGGTGCAAGCATCTCGGAGTTGGAATATATGCTTTGATGAGGTGATCAAAGCATATGGTTTTTTATACAGACTTATGGTGAAGCCTGTATTTACAAGAAAGTGAGTGGGAGCCCTGTAGCATTTCTGATATTATATGTGGATGGCATATTGTTGATCGGGAATGATATAGAATTTCTGGATAGCATAAAAAGGATACTTGAATAAGATTTTTTTCAATGAAAGACCTCGGTGAAGCTGCTTATATGTTGGGCATCAAGATCTATAGAGATAGATCAAGACGCTTGATAGGACTTTCACAAAGCACATACCTTGATAAAGTTTTGAAGCAGTTCAAAATGGATCAGTCAAAGAAAGGGTTCTTGCCTGTGTTACAAGGTGTGAAGTTGAGTAAGACTCAAAACCCGAACACGACAGAATATAGAGAGAGAATGAAAGTCATTCCATATGCCTCAGTCATAGGTTCTATAAAGTATGCCATGCTGTGTACCAGACCTATTGTGTGCCTTGCCATGAGTTTGGCAAGGGGGTACAATAGTGATCCAGGAGTAGATCACTGGACAGTTGTCAAAATTATCTTTAGGTACCTAAAGAGGACTAAGGAAATGTTTCTCGGTTATGGAGGTGATAAAGAGTTCGTCGTAAAGAGTTACATCGATGCAAGCTTTGACACTGATCTGGATGACTCTAAGTCTTGATCTAGATACATATTGAAAGTGGGAGCAATTAGCTAGAGTAGCTCCATGCAGAGCATTGTAGACATAGAAATTTGCAAAATACATACGGATCTGAATGTGGCAGACCCGTTAACTAAACTTCTCTCACAAGCAAAACATCATCACACCTTAGTGCTCTTTGGGTGTTAATCACATAGCGATGTGAACTAGATTATTGACTCTAGTAAACCCTTTGGGTGTTGGTCACATGGCGATGTGAACTATGGGTGTTAAATCACATGGCGATGTGAACTAGATTATTGACTCTAGTGTAAGTGGGAGACTGAAGGAAATATGCCCTAGAGGCAATAATAAAGTTGTTGTTTTATATTTACTTATATCATGATAAATGTTTATTATTCATGCTAGAATTGTATTAACCGGAAACTTGATACATGTGTGGATACATAGACAAAACACCGTGTCCCTAGTAAGCCTCTACTAGACTAGCTCGTTAATCAAAGATGGTTAAGTTTCCTAACCATAGACATGTGTTGTCATTTGATAAGAAGGATCACATCATTAGGAGAATGATGTGATGGACAAGACTCATCCGTTAGCTTAGCATAATGATCGTTAAGTTTTGTTGCTATTGCTTTCTTCATGACTATACATATTTCTTTGACTATGAGATTATGCAACTCCCGAATACTAGAGGAATACCTTGTGTGCTATCAAACGTCACAATGTAACTGGGTGATTATAAAGATGCTCTATAGGTATCTCCGAAGGTGTTTGTTGGGTTGGCATAGATCGAGATTAGGATTGGTCACTCCGAGTATCGGAGAGGTATCTTCGGGCCCTCTCGGTAATGCACATCATGATAAGCCTTGCAAGCAATGTGACTAATGAGTTAGTTGCGGGATGATGCATTACGGAACGAGTAAAGAGACTTGCCAGTAACGAGGTTGAACTAGGTATGAAGATACCGACGATCGAATCTCGGGCAAGTAACATACTGATGACAAAGGGAATAACGTATGTTGTCATTACGATTTGAATGATAAAGATCTTCGTAGAATATGTAGGAACCAATATGAACATCTAGGTTCCGCTATTGGTTATTGACCGGAGAGGTGTCTCGGTCATGTCTACGTAGTTATCGAACCCGTAGGGTCCGCATGCTTAACGTTTAATGACAATTTTGTATTATATGTGTTATGTGATTTGGTGAGCGAATGTTGTTCGGAGTCCCGGATGAGATCACAGACATGACGAGGATTCTCAAAATGGTCGAGAGGTAAAGAGTCATATATAGGACGATAGTATTCGGATACCGGAAGTGTTCTGGGGGTACCAGGTACGTATCGGGTCACCGGAAGGGGTTCCAGGCAACCCCCGGCAAGTTATATGGGCATAATGGGCCAAGAGGAGAAACACACCAGCCACTAAGGGGCTAGTGCGCCCCCCCATATGGGCTGGCCAAATTGGAGAAGGAAAGGGGAAGAAGGAAAGGAAAAAGGGAATAGGATTCCCCCTCCCCCCTCTTCCCTTCCTACTCCGAATAGGAATAGGAAAGGGGGAGGCCGAATTGGGGGGACCCCAAGTAGGATTCCTCCTACTTGGGGCGCCCCTTGGCTGCCTCTCCTTCCCTCCAACATATATATATGCGCGGGAGGGGGGGGGACACCGCTAGAACACACAACAAACATTGTTAGCCATGTGCGGCACCCCCTCTATAGTTTACGCCTCCGGTCATATTCACGTAGTGCTTAGGAGAAGCCCTGCGCGGATCACTTCACCATCACCGTCACCACGCCGTCGTGCTGACGGAAATCTCCCTTGACACTTTGCTGAATCAAGAGTTCGAGGGACGTCATCGAGCTGAACGTGTGCAGAACTCGGAGGTGCTGTACGTTCGGTGCTTGATCGGTCGGAACGAGAAGAAGTTCGACTACATTAACCGCGTTGTCAACCGCTTCCGCTTCCGCTTTCGGTCTACGAGGGTACGTGGACACACTCTCCCCCTCTCGTTGCTATGCATCTCCTAGATAGATCTTGCGTGAGCGTATGAAAATTTTGAAATTGCATGCTACGTTCCCCAACAATAACAAGGCATCTACAAAAGCCAAGAATTTAAAGGGGCTCCTCGGATGCCCGATGTGTGAGCTTTTAGGATACAGTTCGACGATCCTCGAGATCAAAGACGAGAAGATTTTTTGAACCAGATTTCAAGACCGAAGACTGAAGACGAAGAACAATTTGGAAGAACCGAGGAGCGTGCCCATCTTGAAGACCGGTTCAAGGGGCTATTGATGGAGTCCTGGACTAGGGGGTACTCACCACGTCGTCTCCAGACCAGGTGAGTTAGGCCGAGGATCCCCATGGCGGTTCACTAATGGGCCACTTCGGGCAGCCTATGACGTATACAAGGAAGACTCCACAAGACTTGGCGCACAAGACGAGGACTCTTCTAAACCCCAGGCCCCCGGTGCATTATATAAACCATGGCCAGGCTACACAATAGATCATTGGAATCATATACAACAATCTCGTGGTAGATACCTATACTATGTATTATCCACCATTTCAATACAATCAAAAGCATGACGTAGGGTATTATCCCTTCGAGAGCTTGAACCTGGGTAAAATCCTGTGTCCATGTTACCATCGCTCCAACACGCCTAACTTAGGACCCCTACCTCGACATATGCCAGATTTAGCACCGACTACAGGCAAATGGGAGTCGAATCTACAAGCTCACCAGGGAAGTCTGGAGGGGAGAGTTTGCCCTAGCCGCCTAGGGTTTGGGAAGGAAAGGAGCCTCTGCGAGTATGATTTGGATCAACTGTATCTACATCAGTCTGTTAAGTTCCTTGCAAACTGCGAACTGAGCGTACATCAGATGGTTAGGTTCCTTGTGATGGAACCCACCCACTAGGGGTCAAGTCCTAGACTTGGCATTGGTGGTTGCATTTTTCTGGATTTATTTCAAGTCCTCCGGCGATAGGAGATGTTCACGTCGGCTTCGTCAATCTTTACTTTGATTTCTTTCAGACCCTTCGGCGATAATAGACGTACACATCAACTTCGTCAATCTCAAGTTGATATGCTGACTCAGTCTACTGGAGGTGCTCATATGAATAAGGAGCGTACGTGCATTTATAGGGGTGAGTGTATGTGTGTATGTATGCGGTTGTACTGTGTTTTAAAAAAAGTTCCTTGAAAACTAAAAGTACTTGGTTAATTTTTGAATGCTCATAACTGGCGAACGTTCGCCCGAGAGGGTCACACACGCAGAATTTTTAGGTGGCATTTTTGGTTGTGAGGGGGTAACAATTTCTTCACAGCGACATGACAGTATCTTCAGAGAAGGCATCTTTTGTTTTAAAACTGACGTCGTTTAATTTTTCTTCACAACTTAAACTGCCATCAAACGACGTTCCCTTGCCACCCCTCTTCAAACGAACGTGAGCTGGCTGACATTACCATATTTTTTTGCTAATGAACATAGTTAATTTATACACTGCAATTTCAGGTGACCAAGATTTATACAAACTTCGAACGACCATAATTTGGTCTAAATCGGAAAGTGTGTACTCGTTCGAGGACAAAAATTAAAGGTGGCCGCATGCATACAGAAGCCACAGATCGCTGCAGCTGATTTTGCGTTTGCCCCCAGAGCCCATCCCCGACAAAAACCCGAACAAGCAACAGCTACAGCTTAGACCGTGAGTAGGCCAGTAGAGACTCTGGATACGGTCGGCTAGCCCATTCACTCATGCATTCATGACCTACGTAACTAATTATACGTACCACATACACATATCCTCGCCAGATTTCGCTTCAGGCAAAGGTAAGTGTAGGTTCGTTAAGCCTAGATAAATTCTTTGCCGACGAAAAGAAAGACCCACACACACACACATGTTACATGCACGTGTATATATCTGGCAATGGGAGCACAAAAAGCTTCTCTCTGCCCGCTCCAAGCATTACATGGCAGCCATAGAGGACAATGTTCCGAATTAGATGCTCACCTTTGTAATTGGCTTGTTAAAATTCATCTGAGCTCATCCTTTTTTCAAAAAAAATAATTCATCTGAGCTGTGCATGGTGATTTTTTTTACCTGTTGATCTCTTCGGAGCATCTTTTTTAACAAGGGTAGGGTCGGATATTTCACTGACCAAAATCATCTGTCCTTTTGTTCCGGAATCAAAAGTCGTCTCTTACATCATCGCAGAAAGCGCGCTATGGTAGGATCCCAGCCGAATGGCCCCCATGAACGTACTTCATCTTTAATTCCCGTCGGAATCCATGCATAAAAAAAATCCTACAGCATCCAGCCAGTAACTGCGCGGCGGTCCCTCACATTTTAATACGCAGAATCGCTAATTACCAGGCAAAGATCACGCATAGATCTTCTTTTAATTTCCGTTCAGATTCACTGCTTAACTGCAGACATATTGTATAGCTAGGTAAATGTACTGACTTGGAGTGGGAATTAGTGAGTACTAAATGTTTATAAATATGCTTTGAATGTTCTGCTCAATAACACACCGCAAGGCAATTTATTTTTGCGGGAAACTAGGATGTACAGTACAAAGGGCATGCTGATTGGTGTGTTAGGCCAGGCCGCGCGAGCCGATCTTAAGTCCAACAA
The DNA here is from genome assembly GCF_003073215.2 of Triticum urartu. Classification (NCBI taxonomy): domain Eukaryota; kingdom Viridiplantae; phylum Streptophyta; class Magnoliopsida; order Poales; family Poaceae; genus Triticum; species Triticum urartu. Next base: position 130,816,319 of record NC_053027.1, on the reverse strand, counting down.
ATGTTCTGCGAAGCCAGCCACAAGAACACCTTCAAGCTGGGAGGTGCCCACAGATGCTGAGAGATAACCATTTGAAGATGACTGCATGGGCTTTATTGTTTAGCTGATTTGGATGTTAGCATAACAATAATTTGTGTGTGTGGCAATAGTATGACAATAGAACTTATAATGCACAAGTGTTTTATGTAAACATTTCTACTGATGTCATATAGGGGTAGTATGAGAACTAAGTGTAGCTTAGTTGGCAAGGCGCGGGAGCTTGCAGCCAGCCCATCAGGATTCAAGTCTCGGCTTGAGCATTTAATATTCACGGAGTTTTTTTCTATAAAAAAATGCCAACAATGTAGTCTAGCCCGGGTTGGTCTCCCTTTTTATATAGGGGTAGTATGTTCTTTGACTTCTTTGTAATGGGTAAGGGCCAGTTCTTTTACTAGCTTCTAGAATAAGTTGGATAGGCTGCCCCTACCCAGCTTATGCTAGAAGCAGTGGCGGAGTTTGACAAGGATCAATTGGAGGGGGGGGGGGAAGGGGGGCAAGCAGACTGTTTCCTCTAATCTATATTGTCTCAGAATTTTTTTTTTCCACTAATTTACTCAAACTTGGGCGTGTGGGGGGGGGGGGGGGGGGGGGGGGGGGCATGGCCCTTGCAGGGTTCCACTAAGCTCCGCCACTGGCTAGAAGCCCAACTAAATTTATTTTTTAGAAGCCTATTAATTAAGGCCTGACTAGTAGGATTTTAAAAAATATTTTTAGTTGGGCTTCTAGAATAATCTGGGTAGGGGACAGTTTATTCTAGAAGCCCAAAAAAGCCACCAGACGAACTGACCCTAACTCTCTCCGATCAGGTTGGGATTATAAGTCAGGCACAGGTTTTTGGATCTTTGATTTGACTAATAAAAAATGTAGGACGTCGATAAGTGCCACACGTGTGGGTGTTATGGAGTCTGCCCACACATTTTGTGTGGTGTATAAGAGGAACAGCCCACACACCTACGTGTGGGCAAAACAAGTAATGCCCACACATCTTTTTTTTGCCCTCCCGATCCCTTTTACATGCGTGCGTGTGGGCAAAATAGATAACGCCCGCACGCCTCGTACGTCAGGCCTCGTACAGTCATCGCGCGTCCCGCAGTTGCCATGGTCCAGACCCTCATCCATATTCGTTTAACTGCAGTTGCCATGTCGCTGAACTTTGGTTGCCATGTCGGACAACTATAGTTGCCATGGTTGCTCAACTGCAGATGCCATGTATGGTCTGATCTACTGCAGTTGCCATGATTTCAAAACTTTAGAAGTTACCTCCCACTAACACTAGGCAGTTGCCATGTAGCACTACAAAAAAGTATGGCAAAAAAAACATGTTCGGGTAAAAGAGAGAGTTGTCATGTGCTCACAAGTACGCTAGGGCAGTTGCCATGTAAAGAGAAAGAGTTGTCATCTGCTTACGTGCACGCTAGGGCAGTTGCCATATACCATGTAAAAACACATGGCAACTCAGGTAAAAGAGAGTTGCCATCTGCTTACAAGCAAAGCTAGGGCAGTTGCCATGTACCCTGCAGAAACACATGACAACTGACAGCTTTGAGTGTGGGCGAGGAGATGGGCGTGTGGGCGAATTGCTAAACGCCCACACACCAGCCCCCTCTGCGTGCGTGAAAACTGGTGTGGGCGAATTGCTAAACGCCCATACACCAGCCCACCGTGTGATGAAAAAAGACGTGTGGGCGACCGGATGAATACCCACACACCAGCTTAGTCCTACGTGGCATACAAAAACTGCTAGAACGCGCCAAGATTCGTGCAGAATTGGTTGGATGAGGATCCATGCGTGTGGGTAAGTTGCCAGACGCCCACACATGTGGGCGTTAGTGTTTTTGAAAATGTATAATATGCCATAAAAAATGTTTGGTGAGAAACTTCATTTGACGATGAATCCAAAGATTTTTTTTTGTAAAATATAATACATTTTTTCTAGTCAAATCGAAGACCTAAAAACTCATGTCCCGCGTATAAACCCAACCGAAGGGAGTATAAACTTTGCAATAACATATAGCTGTCAGTATGGCTTTGTAATAACATATATTAAATCCACTAGAATCCTCAACAGGTTTGCAATAACATAAATATATTAATAAAAGGAAACAAAACATGGCTTATCAAAGAAGAGGAGGCTAACATATAGTGTTAGCATGCATACTAACATAATTACAGGAGTACATACACTATTCCCCCTTGTAAGAGGGTAACACTGAGAAAAGTACAAGTAAAAACACAGTATGCAGAAAAGGTCAGGAAATTAAATCTGGAAAGAAAAAGCCTGCACGCCTACGTACCCTACTAGCTATACTCCATGCACAGCCTAGTGCATGCAACCAGCTTGTTTTCTCTTTCACCTCATGCACACACACCTCACGATAATGCAGTCAAACCACCTCTAGGCTAGGCTAGGCCAGGTTCATTCATGCAGTGCATGCATGCATCGTGCTACATGAACTCCACCTCAAAGAAATGCTGCATGCTGTTGCCGTTGCAGCAGCTGTCGCCGTCGTTCTGATGGCGACGCTGATCCGACGGCGACGTCGTCGAGCACGATAAGATGTTGCCGCTGTCGCCGTGCTGCTGCTGCTGGCGATGCGACTGCACGAGAGAGGTCATCATGAAATGCTGCTCCTCCTCCTCCTCCTGTTCATCGGGCCCTTGCTGCTGAATCAGCAGCATGGTGTCAAGGCCGGCGCCGAAGCCGGCGTCGTCTTGAGGCGGCGGCGGTGGCGGTGGCGCCGCCAGGGACAGGTTAGTCGGCGTGGCGTTGCTCGACTGGCCGCCGTTGTCGATCTCATGCTGCTGCTGCTGCTGCTGAAGGCAGCTGAAGCCACCGGCGCTCGGCGAGAAGGCCGCCCCCGTCGTCGACTTGTTGGCTGATCATATACACGTCGCGGCGTCAGACAAGACGGCAAGATGTGACTGCCACATGTATGTAGCAGGAGTTGCACCTACCGTCTAGTGTATAGTACGATGGTACACCTACGTATGTACGTATAAGATGTTTTGGCGCCATCGTATGAACATCATGTTAATTGAGCTGAGTAGTACTCCTAGTAGGTACGTACGTCAGATCGACCGACCAAAATGTAGAAGTAGCATCTAGGCATGTCATGTCGTGTACTACTAGTTTCTATCCAACCGAACGTTGTAACGTGCTTGCTGGCACATAGAATTACCGGTGTGTACTGCAGCCAAGTGCTGAAGTGCACCGTCAAAACTACAGTTATATCTTACTTCAGTTACACACTTAAGATGCTACGGAGTACATTATTAGGTTAGCCCAGTGATGTGCCATTTCAAGACAAAATAGATTTACTAAATTTTCGGACAATTAAGAATTAGGCAAACTGTTTTTGTTGTGTTCTTTACTTGGTATACGTTATTGAAATGTTCCCTTGTTGCAAAAGAAGTGTCATGCTTTTAGTTCAAATTACCCACTAAGCTCTAACAAAGTTTCAGGAGTTTCTAGGTAGCTAGCTAGCTTACTGGGCCAACTTCTTAAAGTGATCAAGCTTTAAAAAAGCCAATAATAAGCATATATCCAGTGTTTAAGTCTATACATGTATCAGAGGAGTGGTCTTACTCTTGTGATTGCCGGTGTATGAGCTGGTGATGCTAGCGTCTGCCTTCTTGGAAGGCGGCGGCGAATCCTTGCCCTGCGCGCCGGCAGGCTTTCGGCGGCGCCGGTTGTGCTCCGTGAGCCGCTTCCGGCAGCTCCTCTTGGCCTCGTCAAACTCAGCGAGCACATGAAACCTAGCCCAACAAACGTACCCAAACAAGAACCAGTTATATTCACACAACCGGATCTTGGGTATATACATGTCTACCGTTGTAAGTAATACACGCCATGTATGATGTATCTACACAGACTAGGTTTAGGTATCTGATCGAACTCCACTGCAATGCCATGATGGGCGTGCTAGTAGTACATTGGACAAAGGGATGCAGATGCCGATACGCTCAGAGGAACAAGATCTGATCTGATGTGCGCCATTTCTGATATATGACATGTTGACATGAATGATATGATCAGTGCATATAGCTGCTAGCGTCAATGCCACTAGATCGAAAGCTCGCAGCCTTTCTACTGCTGATTTTTTCGTCTGCTAGCAAAGCTGCGCATGCATCAACGATCCACCCATGCCAGAGGATAAACGTACATACCGGCTGCATTGTTGGCAGAAGCGCTGCTGCTTGCCAGAGGCGGCGACTGTGGTGGCCTTGGCGTGGTACTCGCAGACCTTGTGGCGGCGGTGGTAGTGCTTGGCGGCGGAGAGGTCGGCCTTGCAGCCCTCAGCCTGGCACCGCGGGGTCTGGTGGTGGTGGGCGGCGGCGCCGAGCCCCAGCCCCAGCATGCCCATTGCGCCGGCTCCGGCGAAGCGGGAGCGCATCAGCAGGCGGTCCACGGCCAGCACGTCCGCCGGGGAAAAGTATGTCCTGCGGCCGAGGTTCAGCCCGATCCTCCCCCCACCGCCGACGTCTGAGAAGGGGCCGCCCTCCTCCCGCTTCAGGAACCCAGCACTGCCGCCGCCACCGAAGGTGCATGCGTCCACCGGCGACGCCGAGGAAGACGTCAGCATACCCGGAAGGGTCATCATCGGCGCCTGCAGCAGCGACGACGACGCCATCGTCGGCGTGGTGACCTGCGTCTGGAGGAACGGCTGCTGGAGCTGGTTACTGAACGCCGAGCCGCTGGAGAAGAGCGCGACCGGGTCTTGGAACGAGAATGCAGCGGCGTTGAAGTCGAGGCTGTCGTAGAGGTGGTGGTGCTGGAAGGGCGGCTGCCGGTCCCCGGGCATGACCATGCCGGCTGGCTCAAAGTTGGGGTAGGACTGCATGGGAGCGTAACCGAAGTCGGCCATGTCGCTAACCGGTGCCATCGTGCCGCCGCTTAGCCTGCTGCTCATCATGGCCGGCTATTCCGAGCGCGGATGAGAAAGGTGGTGACGCGCGGCCTGACTGATGGGTAAGAAAGAAAGAGGCCGGACCGCCGGAGTATGTGTCTGTGCAGCAGGAAGGGTTGTGCGTGCCTTCAGGCTATAAAGGTCGTGGAGGCCGGAGAAGGAGAGAGGCAATGATGGCATCTCTTGGGCTCTTAGCCTTCTCCCGTCCTTTATCTGCGCAAACGACCCCACCTAAATCTCAACTCCAGCATCCACACTGGGACGCCTCGAACCCGTCCTAAATGTGCGGACGAACGACCTGGTCACAAAAATTCAACCCACGCGAACGTCTCAAACGGATCTCAAACGCCAGGCTGATCGACATCCCTTATATCTAGCCCAAATCTGAGGCGGATAAGGGGACGCTCGGGCGTGTCTGTCACGTCGGACCCGGTCCATGCTAGCCCACCCGACCCCACGTCTATTCCTTCTCATCCACTCGTCGGACCAAACCCTAACCGCTTCACTGCACTCTCCTCCGCCACTCAAACTCCCGTCCGGCGATCTCCGGCCGTCGCCGGCATGTCGGGCAGCGGATCCGAGTCTTGCACCTCTAGATCCGTCGACCCCGAGCTCATCCCACGCGGCCCTGAGGAGGAGATGGTCGTCCGGCTTATGCTCCGTCGCTCTCGGGAGGAGGCCCGTGTGAGGCAGCGCTCAGACTCCTTCCGCCAGGAATCCATTGCGTCCGTCCAAATGGCGCACGAATCCGGCGCTAGGTGTGTTGTCGCTGCTTCACCGGAGGCGATGCGGTCTTTCTGGCGTCTGAACGCGGTGGCGGATGTGCAACCCCTCCGTTGACGCGCCGATGCCATGGACGCACCTTGGGCGTCGTCCAACGCAAACATGGCCCGGCGCGCCCGCCTTGCGAGGCAGCAGGCGTGGGAGACGGCGGCAGCCCTCGCGGCGGTGGACGTCTCCAACGTATCTATTTTTTTACCTCATTCTATTATATTATCAATCTTGGATTTTTTATACAATTTTATATCATTTTTAGGAGACTAACCTATTAACTCAATGCCTAGTGCAAGTTGCTGTTTTGTGTACCAAACGGTAGAAGCTTCAGGACAAGACCAGACGAGAAGCAAGGAGAAGGAGATGGCGAGGCAACAGGGCGCGCCCGGGGGGGGGGGGGTAGGCGTGCCTTGATACATTGTGGGTCCTACTGGCTCCATTTGACCTAATAGAGCCACCCGAAACAACATTTACTCCGCTGCAAGCTTCTGTTCTTCCGCGATCCCATCTGGAGGCCTTTTCCGGTATTCTGCCAGAGGGGGACTCGATCATGGAGGACTTCTACATCAACCTTGCCACCCTTCCGATGATGAATGAGTAGTTCACCACAGACCTACGGGCCTGTAGCTAGTAGCTAGATGGCTTCTTCTCTCTCTCTTTGATCTTTAATACAATGTTCTCCATCATCTCCATGGAGTTCTATCCGATGTAATCTTCTTTTGCGGTGTGTTTGTTGGAATCCGATGAATTGTGGGTTTATGACCAGATTATTCATTGAAAGTAATTGAGTCTTTTCTGAACTTTATTATGCATGATTGTTACAATTTTGTATTTCTCTCCAATCTATCCGTTTGGTTTGGCCAACTAGATTGATTTATCTTTAGTGGAAAGGTGTTTTGTAATGGGTTCAATCTTGCGGTGTCCTCATCCAGTGACAGAAGGGGTAGCGAGACACGTATTTTTACTATTGCCATTAAGGGTAAAACAATGGAGTTTAATCATATTGCTCAGTTTTATTCTATCCAGATCATGTCATCCTGCTTATAGCGTTACGCTGTTTGTTATGAACTTAATACCATAGATGGAGGCATGAGTTGGTCGCTTGGTGGAGTAATAGTAGTAGATACAGGCAGGAGTCGGTCTACTTGTCACCGATATGATGCCTATGTACATGATCATTGCCATGAATAACATCATAACTATGCGCTTTTCTATCAATTGCTCAATAGTAATGTGTCTACCCATCGTATGCTATTGTTTCGAGAGAGAAGCCTCTAGTGAAAACTATGGCCCTTGGGTCTACTTTAGTCATATTACTAAAACCAAAAATAGCTTGCTGCAATTTATTTATTTACTTTTTATCTATCTACCACTACCAGATTTAATCCTTGCAAGTAACGAGTTCAAGGGGATTGTCGGCCCTCTTGCCCGCGTTGGGTGCAAATATTTGCTTTTGTGTGTGCAGGTGCTATTCACTAGGATTTGCGTGGTCCTCCAATTGGTTCGATAACCTTGGTTCTCATCGAGGGAAATACTTATCAGCTACTATATTGCTTCACCCTTCCTTTTTGGGGAAGATTCCAATGAAGCTCACAAGTAGCAGAAAGAAATTCTGGCATCGTTGCTGGGGAGACATCATCAAATACCTACAAGTACCTACACTCAAACTATCATCAGCTTGCTCTACTTTTTATTTGCCTCTCTTTTTCGTCTCCCTCCACTTCTCTAAAAATCAAAAAACACAAAAATATTTTGTTTGCTTGCTTACTTGCTATCATGTGTGAATTTGTTATCACTAAAGGTGGGAGTGAGGATAGCAAAATTCATGAGAATGAAACTCCCGTAAATTTGGATACTAAAACTTTTATGACGAGAAGTGGGAATATTATAAGGAAAAGTATCATTCAAGAGTTCTTTACTTGTGCAGGAACATTGGTGTCTAATGATATTCCTATTCTTAAAAGAACCAATAGTTACAAGTACCTACACTCAAACTATCATCAACTTGCTCTACTTTTTATTTTCCTCTCTTTTTCATCTCCCCCCACTTCTCTAAAAATCAAAAAACACAAAAATATTTTGTTTGCTTGCTTACTTGCTATCATGTGTGAATTTGTTATCGCTAAAGGTGGGAGTGAGGATAGCAAAATTCATGAGAATGAAACTCCCGTAAATTTGGATACTAAAACTTTTATGACGAGAAGTGGGAATATTATAAGGAAAAGTATCATTCAAGAGTTCTTTACTTGTGCAGGAACATTGGTGTCTAATGATATTCCTATTCTTAAAAGAACCAATAGTTACAAGTACCTACACTCAAACTATCATCAACTTGCTCTACTTTTTATTTTCCTCTCTTTTTCATCTCCCCCCACTTCTCTAAAAATCAAAAAACACAAAAATATTTTGTTTGCTTGCTTACTTGCTATCATGTGTGAATTTGTTATCGCTAAAGGTGGGAGTGAGGATAGCAAAATTCATGAGAATGAAACTCCCGTAAATTTGGATACTAAAACTTTTATGACGAGAAGTGGGAATATTATAAGGAAAAGTATCATTCAAGAGTTCTTTACTTGTGCAGGAACATTGGTGTCCAATGATATTCCTATTCTTCAAAGAAACAATAGTAATGCCAACGCTATCTCTGCACCTATTATTAAACTTGAAAGAAGATTCATGCATACTCGTCCCACTTTGCAAAGATTATTCTTCGAGTCACTAGTTATAAGCGATCCTAAGGCTAAAAAGATAGCTACAATTATCCTCGTGAATGAATTTGATTTTATAGTGCGAGAAGCTAGAGAATCTTTGACTTTTGTGTCATGAGTTATGAGTGCGCTATGATAGATGAGATCTTAGATGATAGATATGGACATATATGTCTCGAGATCCTCATGCTCTTGAGGAAAATGCTAAAAAGAAGGTTCCAAACACTAATCATACACGCAAACGTGTACGATCAAGATCAGGGACTCACGGGAAGATATCACAACACAACTCTACAAATAAAATAAGTCATACAAGCATCATATTACAAGCCAGGGGCCTCGAGGGCTCGAATACAAGAGCTCGATCATAGACGAGTCAGCGGAAGCAACAATATCTGAGTACAGACATAAGTTAAACAAGTTTTCCTTAAGAAGGCTAGCACAAACTGGGATACAGATCGAAAGAGGCGCAGGCCTCCTGCCTGGGATCCTCCTAAACTACTCCTGGGTCATCATCAGCGGGCTGCACGTAGTACTAGGCACCCCCAGTGTAGTAGTAGTCGTCGTCGACGGTGGCGTCTGGCTCCTGGGCTCCAACGTCTGGTCGCAGCAATCGGGTATAGGAAAGGGGAAAAGGGGGAGAAAAGCAACCATGAGTACTCATCCAAAGTACTTGCAAGCAAGGAGCTACACTACATATGTATGCATTGGTATCAACTGGAATAAGGCTATTATATGTGGACTGAACTACAGAAAGCCGGAATAAGTGGGGGATAGCTAGCGCTTTCGAAGACTACGCTTCTGGCAGCCTCCGTCTTGCAGCATGTAGGAGAGAGTAGACTGAAGTCCTCCAAGTATCATCGCATAACATAATCCTAACCGATGATCCTCCCCTCGTCGCCCTGTGAGAGAGCGATCACCGGTTGTATCTGGCACTTGGAAGGGTGTGTTTTATTAATTATCCGGTTCTAGTTGTCATAAGGTCAAGGTACAACTCCAAGTCGTCCTGTTACCGAAGATCACGCCTATTCGAATAGTTTAACTTCCCTGCAGGGGTGTACCACATAACCCAACACGCTCGATCCCATTTGGCCGGACACACTTTCCTGGGTCATGCCCGGCCTCGGAAGATCAACACGTCGCAGCCCTACCTAGGCACAACAAAGAGGTTAGCACGCCGGTCTAAATCCTATGGCGCAGGGGTCTGGGCCCATCGCCCATTGCACACCTGCACGTTGCGTACGCGGCCGGAGAGCAGACCTAGCAACCTCCATTACAAAGGAAGTTGCGTTACGCGGTCCAACCCAGCGCGCGCCGCTTAGTCGCTGACGTCACGAAGGCTTCGGCTGATACCACGATGTCGAGTGCCCATAACTGTCCCCGCATAGATGGTTAGTGCGTATAGGCCAGTAGCCAGACTCAAATCAAATACCAAGATCTCGTTATGCGTGTTATTTGGAAATAACCACGGACGCCGACCAGGGCCAGGCCCACCTCTCTCCTAGGTGGTCTCAACCTGCCCTGTCGCTCCGCCATAAAGTAACAGTCGAGGGCCTTTGAGAACTCAGGCCCACCTCTACCGGGATGGAGCCACCGGCCCCTTCAGCCCCCAACATCGGAATCACTCGTGGGTACTCCTACGAGCCGACCCGACTTTAATCACCACAAGTATCATATATTATGTACAAGTATATATCCGTGACCACCTCCCAAGTGATCACGGCCCGATAGTGTAGCATGGCAGACATACAAGAATGTAGGGCCATTGATGATAAACTAGCATCCTATACTAAGCATTAGGATTGCAGGTAAGGTATCAACAGTTGTAGCAACAATGACAGGATATGCATCAAAATAGGATTAACGGAAAGCGGTAACAGGCTACACTACTCTAATGCAAGCAGTATAAAGGAGAGTAGGCGATATCTGGTGATCAAGGGGGGGGGCTTGCCTGGTTGCTCTGGCAAGAGAGAGGGGTCGTCAACTCCGTAGTCGTACTGGGTAGCAGCGACGTCGGACTCGGTGTCTAGCGAGAGAAGAGGGGGAAGAAACAATAAATATAATGCAAACAAATGCATGGCGATGCATGACATGGCAAAGCGTGATGCTAGGTGTGCCCTAACGCGGTACGAGGTGGTACTGGTGAAGGGGGAAAACATCCGGGAAAGTATTCCCGGTGTTTTGCGTTTTCGGACAGATGAACCGGAGGGGGAAAGTTGCGTGTTTGCTATGCTAGGGATGTGTGGCGGACGAACGGGCTGCGTATCCGGATTCGTCTCGTCGCTCTGAGCAACTTTCATGTCGAAAATAATTTAATCTGAGTTACGGATTAAAAGATATGATTTCCTAAAGATTTTATTAATTTCTGGAATTATTTTTAATTCGAAAATAATTGCTAAATTGCTAGGCGCACCCAGCACAGTGTACACAAAAGTGTACCCAGTGACTGACAGGTGGGCCAGAGGGACCCAGTTGACCAGTCAACGTTTGACTGGTCAACAGGGGTGGGACCCCCTGTCATTGACTGTTTTTAGTTAATTAGGGATTAGGTTAATTAGTTGTTTTAGTTTAATTAATCAAAATTGATTAAGTTAATTAATTCTTTAATTAATTAATTATTTTTATTATTTTTTTATTTTATTTTTAAATACGTTCTGGGGTGGGGCCCCTTTGTCATAGGTACTGGGGTGGGCCCAGCTGTCTGTGGCCCCTGGGGCCTAGCGGGTTGGGCGAGGCAGGCGCCGGGCGCTGGCGCTCAGCCCGATTGGGCATACACCCAGATTGAAGGGGGGACGCCGCCGGCCACGGGCACGGCGAGGCCGGCCGCCTGAGGCGGCAGTGGCGAGGCCAGGCGAGGTGAGACAGCGCGCGGGTGTAGGGAGGTGACCAGGGGCATGCGAGAGGAGGCGAGGTGGCGCGGCCACGCGAGGACGGCGCCGGAACGTGCGGCATGCTGCGGCGGTACGGGCGTGGCCGCGGACTGCAGAGGCAGCGGCAGCATAGCGAGGATGCGCGAGCGGCAACGAAGCAGGGCAAGTTGAGCAAAGACGGGCGGCGAGCAGGGTAGGCACGTCGGACGGGGGCGACGACGCGGGCAGGGGAGAGCGGGAGCAGCAGGGGCTAGGGTCACGGCGGCGACGGCGAGCCGGACCGGTGCTGCCACGCGCGCAGGACGCGGGGCGTGCGCGGGGTGGAGGGGTCTCGGCCTGGCGCACGCACAGGCAGCCAGGTACGCGGGCGCCGGCAGGGGGGCGAGGCCGCGGGCGACTGCGGGTGCTAGGCGCCGGGCGCAGGGCGGCGTGAGGCGGGGCGTCTGGACAGGGAGAGGAAGGGGGCGTGCTCACATCGAGGAGCAGGGACGGGGCAGCGGGAGTCGTGGGGGAGGACGGGGACGTCGTCGACGGAGAGGGGCAGGCTGGCGGGGGCGTCTGGCGAGGCGGCGTGTGATCCTGGCGGCGGCGGGCGACGAGTGCCCCTCCCTCGATTCCGATCCAGTCGGGGGAGAGGGGGAGATATTTTTGGGGAGTGGGGGGGGAGTGTCGGTGGGTTGACTGGGGGGAGTGGGGGGTTATGGGGAGAGGGAGTGGGCCGGCCAGGTGGGTGGCCCAATGGCCTGCTGGGGGGGTGTTTCCTTTTTTTTCTTTTGTTAGTTTTCTGTTTTTATTTTTTTATTTCCCTTTTTCCTTTTCTGTTTTAATTCAATTTAAGACATTTATGCATTTTCTAAACATGTGTTTTCTTCACCATAATTAACTATGTGATATTATGCACCAACCGAACATTTTTGTTTAATGTTTTGAAAACTTTTGTCGTTTGACCTGTTTAGAATTTAAATTTGAAACGGTTTCGAATTAACCCGAGATTAACTACAGTGACAGAGGTGACGTGGCACCATTATCGTGAGATTACTGTAGCATGATTATCCAGGCGTTACAAATCTCCTCCACTACAAAAAAATCTCGTCCCGAGATTTAGGAGGTAGAAGGAAACAGTGCGGGGTATTCATCTCTCAAGCGGTCCTCGCGTTCCCAAGTGGCTTCTTCTTCAGAGTGATTCGACCACTGGACTTTGAGGAACTTGATCGCCTTCTGACGTGTGCGGCGTTCAGCTTGGTCGAGAATGCGAACTGGATGCTCTTATAGGAGAGGTCCTGTTGCAATTCGAGCACTTCATGATCCACTGCTCGGATTGGATCCTTGAAGCAACGGCGGAGCTGTGACACGTGGAACACATCGTGAATCTGAGAAAGGTTCGGCGGAAGCTCCAGTTGATATGCCACTTTTCCACGCCTTTCGAGAATAGTGAAGGGACCGATATAGTGAGGAGCTAGCTTGCCCTTGATCCCGAAGCGGTGAGCACCCTTCATTGGTGTAACTCGAAGATAAGCCTTTTCGCCAGGTTGATAGACCATGTCTTGGTGATGACGGTCATACTGACTTTTCTAACGTGACTGAGCAGTCTTGAGATTCTCGCGAATAATGCGAATTTGTTCTTCGGCTTATTGGATAATATCCGGACCGAAGAGTGGACGCTCCCCAGTTTCTGACCAGTTCAGAGGGGTTCGACACTTTCGTCCATATAGCACTTCGAAGGGGGACATCTTCAGACTAGCTTGATAGCTATTATTATAAGAGAACTCAGCATATGGAAGAGATTCCTCCCATTTCTTTCCGAAGGAAATTACACAAGCTCGAAGCATGTCTTCGAGAACTTGGTTGACACGTTCAACATGTCCTTGCGACTGAGGATGAAACACAGTACTGAACGACAGGTGCGTTCCCATAGCTTCTTGGAAACTCGCCCAAAATCTTGAGGTGAATAAGCTGCCACGGTCTGAACTGATAACCAGTGGAATACCATGAAGCGAAACAATTCTGGACATGTAGAGAGTTGCAAGCTGACTAGCAGTGATTGTCTCTTTGACCGCCAGAAAATGGGCAACTTTGGAAAGCCGGTCAATGATGACAAGAATAGCATCATTACCTTTCTGCGATTCGGGAAATCCAGTGACGAAGTCCATTTCAACATGGCCCCATTTCCATTCAGGAATAGAGATAGGTTGCAGAGTTCCTGCAGGCCTTTGATGCTCTACTTTGATACGGCGGCAAACATCACACTCAACAACATAACGAGCAATGTCTTGCTTCATATTAGACCACCAGAATCTTTGACGAATATCCTGGTACATCTTTGTACTACCAGGATGGATGGACAGAGGTGTATCATGGGCTTCTTGCATAACCCTTTTAGTCTTATCCAGGTTTTTCTTCGAACATGGTACCACTAGGCGACCTTTGAAGTACAAGGCGCCATCGTCGGCGATAGTGAAGAATGAGGGCTTTCCTTTTGCTAGATGGCGTTTAATCTTATGGACTTCAGAGTCATAACCTTGAATAGTCTTTATGCTAGCTACGAGATCTGGTACGACAGCCAGGGTATTTAGAGAACCCTTAGTAACAACAAGAAGATTCATCTTGCAGAACTCCGGGGGAGGGGGAGAGAGTGCTCCAGGAGGAGCAATATGAAGGTTCAGCTTTCTAAATTCTTCAACAAGCGAGGGCTGAACTTTGTGAACCTGGAGGTGGTTGCAGTAAGACTCGCGGCTCAAGGCATCAGCCATTACATTAGCCTTGCCGGGGGTATAGGATATACCCACGTCAAAGTCTGCAACAGTCTCCATCCATCTCTGCTGACGGAGGTTCAGATCTGGCTGAGTAAACAGATACTTCAGAATTTGGTGGTCGGTGAAGATCTCGCAACGATTACCGAGAAGGTAATGTCGCCACTGCTTCAGTGCATGAATGACAGCAGCAAGCTCGAGGTCGTGAACTGGGTAGTTTTCTTCGTGAGGGCGCAGTTGACGAGAGGCATAAGCAATCACTCTGCGCTCTTGCATTAGGACACAGCCTAATCCTTAACGGGAAGCGTCGCAGTAAATGACGAAGTCCTTCTTAGTATCAGGTGGAGCAAGCACGGGGGCAGAAGTCAACTTGTCTTTGAGCGCCTGGAAACTTTCCTGACACTTGTCTGTCCAGTCGAACTTGACACCCTTATGCAATAGATTAGTCAGAGGTCTGGCAATCTTGGAGAAGTTCTCGACGAATCGACGGCAATAGCTGGCGAGACCGAGAAAACTTTGGACTTGCTTGACATTCTTCGGAGGAGTCCAATCGAGAATAGCCTGAACTCGTTCAGGGTTGACGGCAATACCATCCTTGGATATGACATGCCCAAGATAGGTTACTTCGGGGAGCCAGAATTCACACTTGGAATACTTAGCATACAGCTGATGCTCTCGAAGCTTTTCCAGCATAAGACGAAGATGTTCAGCATGTTCTTCCTTGTTCTTGGGAAATACAAGGATATCGTCCAGATAAACCACGACGAACTTGTCGAGGTAATCCATGAATATATAATTCATCAGACGAGAGAAGGTGGCTGGAGCATTCGTTAAGCCGAATGACATGATGGTGTACTCGTATGATCCATACCGAGTCACGAAGGCGGTTTTTGGGATGTCCTCTTCACGAACACGGATCTGGTGGTAACCCAACCTCAAGTCGAGTTTGGAGAACACTGATGAGCCAGCCAGTTGATCATAAAGATCATTGATCCGAGGAAGAGGGTATTTATTCTGAATGGTAGCTTGGTTTATAGGACGGTAGTCTTGGACTAATCGGTTTGTCCCATCCTTCTTCTTAACAAAGAGAGAAGGTGCTCCCCAAGGAGAGAAACTTGGGTGAATGAAACCTTTGACAAGAGATTTGTCTATTTCCTCCTTAAGCTCAATGAGTTCATGCGGCGGCATCTTATAGGGTCGTTTAGCTATAGGGGTGGTGCCGGGTTTCAAGTCGATGATGAATTCGATAGCTCTAGCAGGGGAATCCCTGGAAGTTCTTCTGGGAAGACGTCTTGAAATTCACGAACAACGGGAATGTTTTCAATGCCCTCGAGTGGTGCAGCATTCAACGCATTCAAGGCATAAATCCGTGCCTTGGCGTTCTGAACTAGATGAGCTTGGTAAGCTATTATTTCGTCAGAAGGGTGTAGCAGATGGACGACCTTAGTGGCGCAAACTATAGAAGCAGTATGCGCTTTCAACCAATCCATTCCCAGAATGAGGTCAATGTTAGACGACTTTAGGATAATGGGAGATGCATAGAATTCCAGCCCTTCGATTTCCACGGCGACATCAATGCCAACCAGTGAGGTTTGACATTGTCCCACGGGGGTTTTTACCAATACCGAAGTGTTCATCTCCTCACATTTAACGTCATGTTTGTATGCAAAATCTTCTGACATGAATGAATGCGATGCTCCTGAATCGAATAAAACATATGCAGGTACTGAGTTTACGAGGAGTGTACCCATCACGGTAGCAGGCTAGTCTAGAACTTCATTGAGATCAACGTGGTTGGCATGAACACGACCATAAGACTTGGCATTGTTATTGCGAGGCTGGTTGCTTCCGCGGCCAACTGAGGGAAGGGCCAGTTGATTTTGGTTCTGATTCTGATAGCAGTTCCTGGCAAGCTGACCAGGTTGGCCACACTTGTAGCACAGACCATTATTGGGAGTGGGAACAGGATCTTGGGGTGGTGGAGCTGGAAGCCTTGGCTGCCTAGTTGGTGGAGCAGGCAGACGAGGTGCAGCATAGGACTGCCTTGGGGCAGGTGCAGTTGGCTGGTACATGCTGTTGGGAATCCATATCTTACGCTTCTGTGAGGACGGGCCCGAAGATGAGCCTGTGTCACGGTTGCGCCTGTGAGAACTCTGGTATTCTTGCAGACTAGTTTCGTCATTGATGGCCTTGTTCACCAGGGTGGCGAAATCAGCAAAGTCATGCACTAGAAGTGCGAGCTTGATGTCAGCTTGAAGGCCATCACGGAACTTCTCCTATCTGCGTGCATCAGTTGCAATGTCTTCTTCAGCATAGCGGGACAGATCCAGAAACTCCCGCTGATAAGCTTCCACAGTTTTGTTGCCTTGGGTGAGGTTGCGGAACTCAAGCTTCTTCCGGTCCATGACTCCCTGAGGAATGAAGCGAGCACGGAAGGCAGCTTGGAAGTCTGGCCAGGTGATGATTGTTCCAGCTGGCAGAGTACGCCTGTGGCTGTCCCACCATTGAGCTGCGGGTCCTTTCAGAAAGAAAGAAGCAAAGGTGATGTAGCTGGCAGGGGCTACATCAGCAGACTCTATCTCATAGGTGATGTCACGGAGCTAGTCATCAGCATCCAGAGGCTGAGTTGAGCTGTGGTACACGGTTGGGTTGAGGCGCATGAAATCCTGCAGAGTCACTTGGGTTGGCTGCTGGTTCATATTGGGGCGAGGAAACTGAGCCATAATATTCTCCATGAACTGACGATTCAGCTCAAACTGTTGCATCATCCCAGCCATGTACTCAGGCAGTGGTGGGGCGTTGCCACCACGACCACGACCACGACCACCTGGTCTAACCATCCTGATAATATATAACAGGGGTAGTTCAGCATTGAGAAATTTGCAAGGACAAGAATCATTCATGATGAAACATGCACAATGAAAGCAGCACGATAGATACTACATAGTAGTCGACATATCTTACAAAAGAGATCATGCATAGAGTTTGGTACACAGAGTTCGGCACATAGACTAAGACATCATAGGCGGCACACAGGCTCGCGGCGAATGCATCTAACACTAACAAGCAAGTCTACATCAATCCCACGCGGTACTGCGCAGGTAGGTGTAGCCCGACAGCGGTAGTGACGCGAAGGGAAGACCTCCACGCGAGTAGCCTGGGGTCCACGGATACTCTGGTGCGGAACCCGATGCATAGGTGGCAGGAGAGGATCAAGTGCAGGAGAGTAGCTGTCGGGACCCCGATTCTAAGTCACACCGATCTAGCATGTAACACCTCATATCACTTTGCGGCCTCACGCACGGTATCCCCACGGGTGTCGCCTTACCATGGCCCGGGACCGTTTGCGCCTTTTGGCTCACGTATATGATAGTGTCGCTAGCATCCATATGACAGAGAACCCGAGCCGACATGGCTAGTCGTGAACCCAAAGCGGCACAGACCTATGGAGACAGGCATACATGAATCACATCGAGCATGTCGGTCAACAGCGTGTGAATCCGGGCTGTAGCACTGGGCTAACAGGACTCCGGAAGTCACCGCGTGACATTTCCCCGAAGGGACAGACATAGGAACGAAGTGGAACACATGCCGACCAGTCAAGTGTTTTGAGCAGTAGTGCTGGGCTAGCAGGACTCCGGTGAACCGGGCTGTAGCGGACTACTATGGCTCAAGGAAGCACCAGACTACATTTCCCCATAAGAGAGGCTGCCAAGGATAAACAACTAGATTGTCGGATCCCACACATAGCAATACACGTCACACGTACGCATAACATGCAAGTATGTGCTGTACAACATGGCATCACAACATAACGCAACTCATATAGATAAAGGCTCAGAAGAGCCACATAGCATCAATACAAACAGGGGTCACATGACCCATCATTCAGAGCATACAAGCAACGGAAGCATTACATGTCTGAGTACAGACAACTACAAAAGAAAAAGGCCGAGAAGCCTGACTATCTACAAGTCCACCCAAGGGTGCAAGATCATAGCTGAGGTAACAAGCTACTCGTCGAAGTCCGAGCGGTACTACTAGTGAGACAGATATCTCACCTGCAAAACATAAATAAAGCAATGTGAGTACAAAGGTACTCAGCAAGACTTACATCAGATACTATCATACATGCATTTGTATCAAGAAGGTAATGTGGGGTTTAGTTGCAGCAAGCCAGCTTTGACTCAGTGGCTATCCTGTTCTACGACAATGAGAAACTTCTTTGAGGGGAGGCAGCGCACACGAGTCCACTAATCACCACATCAATACACTACCATGGATTCATCCCCATCTCTCCTACGAGAAGGCCATCCATAGCACTCACACTTGTCTTGAGCCTTTTAGAGTATCCACTTCAAGTTGTCTATGTACCACGTAAGCATCCAAGAAGTCCATAACCGAGGACACGGCTATTCGAATAGATCATGATAACCCTGCAGGGGTGTACTTCTTCACACACGCTCTCACCACTTATCACCATATACACTTCATGTATCTCGGCAACCTTCAAGCGGAAGCCTGGTGAGGGTGTCGGCCACGACCTAACTAACCACACAAGACTCTAGTCCAGGTTTATCACCTATTCGGGTTCCATCCGCAAGGAGATCCGGCCGGGGTGTCGCTCACGGCCCCAAACGATGTGTACAGGGTTCCCGAGCCCACCATCCGGGTGCCACTCGGTACACCGGGCCATGTTGCCTAGTCTGTCCCAAGTCCACCCTGCTGGGTGCCACTCGGTAGAAAAATAGCACTACCTACAAACACCAGAAACTAGTTGCAACTCCTGGATAGAGATCAAGTTGGTTAATAAGTAGAGAGGGGTCGAGTTACCGGAACCCAATGTGTGGTAGTAGCTAGTCATTGGACAACTTACACAGAACTCGGTTCTTAAGGACGGTCCCAATGAGACAACCCACCATGTACTCCTACATGGCCTCTCACCGCTACCTTTACCAAATCATGTTCACACGGTTAACTCTCGGCATCAGAACATAGCATAACACTCCAATCCATTCCCAATGAATCAGACCTGACTCAACTCTAAGCAATAGCAGGCATGGCATAGTAGAAGCATAACATGGCTCAATCAACTCCTACACATGCTAGTGGGTACCAACTATTTACTGTGGCAATGACAGGTCATGCAGAGGAATGGGTTCAACTACCGCAGCATAAAGTAGCAGTTGAATCGTTGTTGTCCTAATGCAATAAAAGAGAGCAGGAGCGAGAGAGTGGGATTGTATCAGAATGAACAAGGGGGTTTTGCTTGCCTGGTAGATCAACAAGGGGCACTGCTCCTCAGACAGGTACTCTGGATCGGTCTTTGGAGCAGGACCTATCGAGAAGGAACGGTGTCGGCAATCAATACACAATCATATGCAACAATATGATGCATGAAGATGGCATGAATATGTGATGTTGTTTGAGGTAATGCATCTAGCATTTATTTGGTTGAAGTCCATTTGAACCAAAGGTTCAAATGCAACTCCAAAATAAGCTCTTATATACAATAAGTCCATTCATGTTTTTTCATATATACAACATGTATAGGTTGGTTTTTCATGCATGAAAATGGTACAGATGGATAGATTGAATTTTTCTGATCATTTTTCATATATAAATTATTTCAATCTGAGCTACGGTTGAATTTCTATGAATTTTTGAAGTTTTGAACACTTTCTGGAATTTCCTGATTAATTTTAAACCAGAAAAAGAAATATTGCGTCAGATCTTGCGGCCAACTAGATCGGCTAACTAGATTAATTTTTTCTTGCAATGGGAGAGGTGCTTTGTAATGGGTTAAATCTTGCGGTGTCCACACCCAGTGACAGAAAGGGTAGAGAGGCATGTATTTGTATTGTTGACATTAAGGATAGAAAGATGGGGTTTGTTCATATTGATTGGATCTATCCCTCTACATCATGTCATCTTGCTTAAGGCATTACTCCATTCTTGTTAACTTAATACACTAGATGCATGCTAGATAGCGGTCGATGTGTGGAGTAATAGTAGTAGATGTAGGCAGGAGTCGGTCTACTTGTCACGGACGTGATGCCTATAGTCATGATCATTACCATAATTAGATATCGTCATAACTATGCACTTTTCTATCAATTGCTCAACTGTAATTTGTTTACCCGCAATATGCGTTCTTTCAAGAGAGAAGCCTCTACTGAAAACGATGGCCCCCAGGTCTATTTCTATCATATTATTTTCAGATCTATAAAACCAAAAACACAAAAATACCTTTCTACAATTTATTTACCTTTACTTTATTTTGCACTTTAAGTTGTCTTTGATAAAAGGGTCTACTTGTCTTTTATCATGTTGGGTGCAAGTATTTGTTTGTTTGTGTAGGTGCTATCATTGCGGACTTGTGTATTCCTCCTACTGGATTGTTACCTTGGTTCTTAATTAAGGGAAATACTTATCTCTACTTTGCTGCATCACCCTTTCCTCTTCAAGAAGTAGCAGGAAGAATTTCTGACGCCGTTGCCGGGGAAGATCTACATCAAGCCTACCAAGTACCTATCATAAACTCTCATCTCTTGCATTTACATTATTCGCCATTTGCCTATCGTTTTCATCCCCCACTTCTAAAACTTTTTTAGAAAAACACAAAAATATTTTCCTTTCCATCCGCCTTCATTTTGTTCGCTTTTTTGTTTGCTTGTTGTCGTGGCAGAACACGATCACCTATGGGGCCATCAGCCCCTTATGGTTCGGCAAGGGGGAAGGGCGCGTTGCACAAAGAGCGGAGGCCGTGGAGCAGACGACAGTGGTGAGGCGGGGAGCTTTTACCCAGGTTCAGGCCGCTGCGAAGCATAAAACCCTACTCCTGCTTTGGTGGATTGGATGGAGGACCGTGACGAACATGCATCGCTCAATCCCGGCAAGGTTGCCTCGGGGAGAGCAGCTACACGCGTAAGAGTGTACAGGGGTCCCAATCCTATTTTAGGTTGCCATGTCCCTCCTTTTATAGGCTTAAGGGGTTACCACAGTGGAAAATCAGTCATTAACTACTGATTAGGTAGCCAACAATACTATCATACCTAACTCTGTCAGTTAGGACAAAACGCATTAAATGCACTGCTAGGTGTCATGCTGAGTATGAAGCCCGACAAGCCTACCGCACCGCTCAAGCACCCTCTTATCTGTCTGCATGACACGCCTCTGGATGGGTGTCACACAGGGTGGATCTTGTTTCCGAATGCCTGCCACGTGCCAAATGACAAGCACTTAATCATTTAGGGGCTCGACACCGCACCGATAAGTTACTTGCGTCGCTGTGCGGTGGAGCGGTGGAGTGTTGGCTGGGAGATCCGCCCTTGGTGGCTCCTGCAAGCTTGCTGGGGGAATCTTGGGGCTCGCCCTTGGCGAAGCCTCGACCTGACCGGGCTCTCCCGCCCGGTGAGGGAGGCTTTTCTTTAGTGATATCTTGTCCCTTTGGCTTGTCTTGGTCTTTCTGATCTGCCCTTTGATTCCTCAAAGAGCTATATCTCCGGCTTGGTCTTGTCATGTATGCTTGTTCTTGTAGTAATTTTACCCTTGTGCCTGTGTACAGTCTGGGCAACATACAAAGGTCTTCTTTATTAACCTGTGCTTGAGTCAGTTCCCGATTTTCTTCTTGCGTCTCTTAACGGTGAACACGGTGGGGCCGCCTCTGTAGTGGTATGTGAATGACTTTTGTTCACAGGGAGGTAACTGCCATTTCACTCTTCCCACTACGCTTGCCTTTTCTACCACGTACGCCGCATGCCTCGCACGGGGTAGGTGATAGATGGCGCAGGAAGGAGTGTTGTGGTAGTAACCCGATTGCCCTGGATTGGCGTAAGAGGGCGATCGATGAGCTCGGTCGCTGCCAGTAGCTCAGACGAGTTGAGTTTGAAGGAGTTCTTCATGAGCGGGTGGAGAAGTAGCCCCCGGCCCCAGCTTGCCTTTGAAAAGGGGGCATGAGGGGTCGTGGAGGCATCCGTCCATGCACTTCCTCTTTCTCCTTCCTTGGTTCCTTGCTCACCATGCCGAGAGGGAGGGACCAGGGCCAGGCCCCAGGCCTCAGCTTGGGAGCGATGATTCCGAAGGCTAGTGTTGGTATTTGGGGAGTGAGTTTGGTCCGGGGCCGCGGGAGACATAGAGTGATACGTCTCCAACGTATCTATAATTTTTTATTGTTCCATGCTAGATTATATTCTGTTTTGGACATTATTGGGCTTTATTATACACTTTTATATTATTTTTGGGACTAACCTATTAACCGGAGGCCCAACCCAGAATTGTTGTTTTTTTTCCTATTTTAGGGTTTCATAGAAAAAGAATATCAAACGGAGTCCAAATGGAATGAAACCTTCGAGAACGTGATTTTCAGAATGAACATGATCCAGAGGACTTGGACCTTACGTCAAGACATCAACCAGGAGGCCACGAGGTAGGGGGCGCGCCCTCCACCCTCGTGGGCCCCCTGTTGCTCCACCGACGTACTCCTTCCTCCTATATATACCTACATACCCCCAAACTACCAGATACGGAGCCAAAAACCCTAATTCCACCACTGTAACTTTCTGTGTCCACGAGATCCCATCTTGGGGCCTGTTCCGGAGCTCCGCCGGAGGGGGCATCGATCACGGAGGGCTTATACATCAACACCATAGCCCCTCCGATGAAGTGTGAGTAATTTACCTCAGACCTACGGGTCCATAGTAATTAGCTAGATGGCTTCTTCTCTCTTTTTGGATCTCAATACAAAGTTCTCCCCCTCTCTTGTGAAGATCTATTCGATGTAATCTTCTTTTGCGGTGTGTTTGTTGAGACCGATGAATTGTGGGTTTATGATCAAGTTTATCTATGAAAAATATTTGAATCTTCTCTGAATTCTTTTATGTATGATTGATTATCTTTGCAAGTCTCTTCGAATTATCAGTTTGGTTTGGCCTACTAGATTGATCTTTCTTGCAATGGGAGAAGTGCTTAGCTTTGGGTTCAATCTTGCAGTGTCCTTTCCTAGTGACAATAGGGGCAGCAAGGCACGTATTGTATTGTTGCCATCGAGGATAACAAGATGGGGTTTATTTCATATTGCATGAGTTTATCCCTCTACATCATGTCATCTTGCTTAAAGCGTTACTCTGTTCTTATGAACTTAATACTCTAGATGCATGCTGGATAGCGGTCGATGTGTGGAGTAATAGTAGTAGATGTAGGCATGAGTCGGTCTACTTGTCTCGGACGTGATGCCTATATACATGATCATACCTAGATATTCTCAAAACTATGCTCAATTATGTCAATTGCTCAACAGTAATTTGTTTACCCACCGTGAATACTTATGCTCTTGGGAGAAGCCACTAGTGAAACCTATGGCCCCCGGGTCTATCTTCTATCATATTAATCTTCCAACACTTAGTTATTTTTATTGCCTTTTATTTTACTTTGCATCTTTATCATAAAAATACCAAAAATATTATCTTATCATATCTATCAGATCTCACTCTCGTAAGTGACCGTGTAGGGATTGAAAACCCCTTATCGCGTTGGTTGCGAGGATTTATTTGTTTGTGTAGGTGCGAGGGACTCGTGCGCGGCCTCCTACTGGATTGATACCTTGGTTCTCAAAAACTGAAGGAAATACTTACGCTACTTTGCTGCATCACCCTTTCCTCTTCAAGGGAAAACCAACGCAAGTTCTCAAGAGGTAGCATAGAGGTTGCGGTCGGTTCAGTCGCGGCTGGTGGCTGCGCACCCATGGACGCCGTACTAACTCCAGCATGGGAGGCGCCATGTCCCTTCTCAACGGTAGGGTGCTCACACCCTTCGTATTAGCCATTCGTCTAGGGTAGGGGGTCGTTTTGGCCGTAAGCTGCTGGAGTTCCAAGACCCGTTGGTAGAGTCTTCATGGCTTCTGGTGTTTGTCTGTGGCGCCACGCTTGGGATCTCTAATGATCCCAGAGTTGCCCTTCTCGGCAAGGCCGAGGACGACGCTGAAAATGGCAGTGCCCTCCTGCCCACCAAGGTGGGGGGCAGCGTCCTCAACGCGCCCCGTGGGCTGCCACCGCCACCAGTAGCCCTCTGAGGAAAGTGATGAGCCAAGGGCCTGTTGCTTTCCCGGAGCGACAGTGTCGAGGCGAAAACCGGAGAATACGAGGAAGGCGGGTGGCAGGCCGTCAGGTCGGAGTACAATGGTACCAATGCCTTCATCTCATACTGCCTATTCGTCGCCCCATTCTCCGACTCTTCCCCCGTCCCGGCACCATCATCACCAGCCTCCTCCGGACGGTTGCCGGGGAGGGGATGCTCTCTTGGTGCCTTCTGTTGGGCACACCCTTCGGTTCTAGCGGTTGCGGCTAGGGGGCCGCCTAGCTGCTTGCTTTGTCCTCCACCTTCGCAGCCTCACCACTCCCGATCTTGCCAGGCTGCTCCTCGAAGCCCCTGATGGAGTCAGGCTGGGCTTCTGCCCAGGCGCTCCTTTTGCCCTCTTCACCTCCCACTTTAGTTCCTAGGAGGAGAGGGACAAGAAAGGGATTACAGGGCACTTACCTTTTTTCAGTCTAAAATATGTAGGCATTTGCCGAACTTTAGTCTTAAATATGTAATCTATGTTATCCATGTTCATGCTTTGTAAGATTTGTACTTGCTTATCTGCATATTAATGAAAAAGACAAGCCTTGACGGGTACATGTGCATGTATTCTATCCATGCAGAGGAGAAACACCTCTATAATTCTAAGTAAACAAGTTTCCTCGGCAAGCTATCTTGTTGGTGCCTTCCATTGTTGCCACGGGGCCTGGCCTGAATGGCTCAGAATTATGGAAGGAAACCAGCCCATTGTCAATCCTCCTCTTTTAATGCTACTACAAGCTTCCTGACCGAAGCAACGTTCGCATTACAGGATGGGAGCACAAATGTTTCGAAGGCGACAAGGTTTCTCTATGCGCAAGTTTTATTCTTACAAAGGCATGTATGGATAAAAAGAAAACTTATCTGTTTGGCTTGTCGAGGGTTGATATGCGAGGTTGTTTTCTGCTTCTTCTTCCCAGGATCAGGTCCGCGGCAAGAATCCTGCAGTTAGTGCAGAGGAAAACATAGCGGCATATGACCTCATCTATATGATCATGGCATGCTTATGCTAAGCTAATCATGCATGCATGTTGTTTTTAGGGCGCCAACGCTTCGTTTTTTTCTCTGTTTCCCAGGGTCTGCGCCTAGCTTTGTACAAAGGGTTACATGCAACATCGGCAAGCCTTGTACAAAAGGGTGGCTACCGAGGCAGGGCCCGACAGCCGCGCCTTATGGGTAGAACTTGCGAAGATGCTCAATATTCCATGAGTTTTGCATTTGAATGCCAGCTTCGGTCTCCAGACGGACTGCGCCAAGTCTGGTGACTCGCACTACTCGGTAAGGGCCTTCCCACTTTGGCGTCAACTTGTTGGTACCCTTGGCGGACTAAACACACCTAAGGACAAGGTCTCCTTCCTCAAGGCTCCAGGCATGGACCCTGGCTGTGATAGTGGCGCATGACTTGCTGGTAGCGTGCAGCATGTACAATAGCCCGGAGACGGTTCTCCTCAAGGAGCACGGCGTCTTCACGTCGTCACGGCGTCGACACTTCATCATAGGCAAATACTCGAGGTGACCCGTATATGATTTCCGTGGGGATCACTGCTTCTGCCCCATAGACTAGGGAGAAGGGAGTCTGGCCGGTAGCTCGATTTGGTGTCATACGGAGGGACCAAAGAACCACCGGCAGCTCGCCGATCCAACGTCTGCCACACTTTTGCAACTTATCAAATGTTCCTGTCTTGAGTCCTCGCAGCACTTCAACGTTCGCCCTCTCAGATTTTCCATTGCTTCTGGGCTAGTAGAAACCTTGCCGGAAAGCTTTTCCAACCAAGGCCTTTGATTCAATATGAGAGCCGCACATGCCTTTGTGTATCTCTGCCAATAGTTCCTTCCCCTCTTCTCGCGAAATGCACTTCAACCTCACACCGTTGGGCCTTCTTCTTTATAGCTGTCATCGACAAACTGATACATACAGGCCCTCCAGGCTACTCTTTCGGCTTCTTCTTACTCTTCTGGAAGTTCTCTACTTTGGAGGTAGCGGACGATGTGTTGTGCCCAAATTGGAGCTTGTGGCTCGACAACCAGGACCAATAGCACCTGCTCACTCGTGGGAGCGCCTACCTCGACCACAAAGACCGGTGGTCCTGCGGAAGAGCGCAGCTCACCAAGCGAAGTGGAGTCGTTCTCAGCTGCTCCTCTACCGGGGACCTCTGATGGTTCTACCGGTAAAGGCTTGCCGGAGTCCAGCTTCCTCCTCTTCCTAGTCACCGCCAACAGAGATACTGATGGTTGAGTCAGATGAAGGACAAAGGTCCCTGGATCCATAGGGAGCTTTTGTGCAACACACTTTGACCGAGAATCAGCCGTGCTATTTTCCACACGTGGTACGTGCTCCATTTGCAATTCGTCAAAGTATTCCTCTAAGTTTCTCACTTCTTCAACGTACGCCTCCATTAATGGGCTCTGGTAATCCTTGTTGACTTGCCATACCACAAGCTGTGAATCTCCATGGATGATCAACTTCTTAATCGCCAACACCATCGCAATCCTAAGCCCGACAAGGATCCCTTCATACTCAGCAGTACTATTGTTGGTAGCCTTCTCCTGGGGAAAGTGCATCTGGACTACATACTTGAGGTGCTCTCCAGTGGGTGCGACGAAGAGCACTCCAGCTCCTGCGCCTTTCAATGAGAAGGCACCATCAAAGTACATGATCCACTCTTGGGGCGCTTCCTTGCTGGGGATATCTGTTTCCGGTTGTGGTACTTTCATACTTCAGTCCAAAGCTCGACAACTCTAATGCCCACTCAACTATTATGCCGGTGGCCTCGGGGTTCCCCAGTATGCATTGCAAGGGAAACGGGTGACAACTGTGATCTTGTGGGCTTGGAAGTAATGGTGCAGCTTCCTCGAGGCCATGACAAGGTCGAAGATCAACTTCTGTACCCCAGAATACCTTGAACTAGCCCCCTGTAACAGGGAGCTAACAAAGTAAATTAGTCGCTACACCACCTTCTTCTTTGTTGTGGTCTTGGGATTGCCTTCACTACCCTGCTCTTCTTCCTCCCGATCTGCACTCAACCCTATCATGACTGGTCCACTTCCTTATCCAGGGAGTAGCTGCAGCTGCTCCTTCTTCTACTTCCCGCTGCGCCACCAATGCTGCACTAACCACTTGGTTGGTTGCTACTAAGTAAAGCAGCAACGACTCTTGTGGTTGCGGAGCAACCAAGGTGCGAACAGAGGAAATATAAGTTTTTAAGTCCTGTAGCGCTGGTTCCACCTCCGGGGTCCACTTCATGGGCCATGCCTTCTTCAAAATTTTGAAGAACGACAGGGTGCGCTTGGCAGACTTGGAAATGAACCTACTCAGTGCGGCAACACATCCAGTTAAATGCCTCACGTCCTTGACTGTCTTGGGTGCTTAAATCTTTTCAATTGCTCTGATCTTGTCGGGGTTGGCCTCTATCCCTCGGTGAGACACAAAGAAGCCAAGCAGCTTGCCAGAGGGAACGCCATACACACATTTCCCCGGGTTCAGCTTCAAGTTGATCTTGCGCAGGTTTGTAAAGGTTTCTTCCAAGTCCTGAATAAGTGCTGATCTGTCCCTGGTCTTGACCACTATGTCATCCATGTAAGCTTCAATATTCGTATGCAGCTGAGACTCAAAAGCAATTTGCACCGCTCTGATGTACACTACACAACTTTATTCTTGTAGACTCGTGTTGGGCCTCCAAGCACAGAGTTTTGTAGGACTGTAGCAATTTTCCTTCAAGTGTATGACCTAAGGTTTATCAATCCATGGGAGGTGTAGGATGAAGATGGTCTTTCTCAAACAACCATGCAACCAAATACAAGAAATCTCTTGAGTCCCCAATGCACCCAATACAATGGCAAATTGAATAGGTGCACTAGTTCGGCGAAGAGATAGTGATATAAGTGTAATATAGATGGTAGAAATATATTTTTATAATCTGAATAAATAAAAACAGCAAGGTAGCAAATAGTAAACATGCAAAAAAACGGTATTGCAATGCTTGAAAACAAGGCCTAGGGTCCGTACTTTCGCTAGTGAAATCTCTCAACAAAGCTAATATAATTGGATCATATAACCACCCCTCAAAGTGCGGTGAAGAATCATTCCAAAGTTCCTATCTAGCGGAGAACATAAGAAGAAATCATTTGTAGGGTACGAAACCACCTTGAAGCTATTCTTTCCGATCGATCTATCCAAGAGTTCGTACTAAAATAACACAAAATAATTTCAGATTCATAATACTCAATCCAACACAAAGAACCTCAAAGAGTGCCCCAAGATTTCTACCGAAGAAACAAAAGACGACAACGTGCATCAACCCCTATGCATAGATTACCCCAATGTCACTGCAGGAATCCGCAAGTTGAGTGCCAAAACACATATCAAGTGAATCAATATGATACCCCATTGTCACCACGAGTATTCATATGCAAGATATATATCAAGTTCTCTCAAATCCATAAAAGTATTCAATCCAATAACAATGAAAACTCAAAGGGAAAAACTCAATTCATCACAACAAGATAGAGAGGGGAAAACACCATAAGACCCGACTATATGAACAAAGCCCGCGATACATCAAGATCGTGACATCTCAAGAACACAAGAGAGAGAGAGATTAAACACATAGCTACTGATACAAACCCTCAGCCCCGAGGGTGGACTACTCCATCCTCGTTGTGGTGGCCGCCGGGATGATGAAGACGGCCACCGGAGATGATTCCCCCTTCGGCTGGGTGCCAGAATGGGGTATAGATTGGTTTTAGGTGGCTACAGAGCCTTGCGGCGGCGGAACTTCTGATTTAGGTTAACCCCGAGGGTTTTTGGAATTTTTGGGGATTTATAGGGTAAAGACGGGGTGCGGGAGGCCACCGAGGTGGGAACAACCCACTTGGGCACGCCCTGGTGGGTTGTGCCCCCCTCGGGGCACCCCCAGGTGCTTCTCTGGCCCATCCTGGGTGTTCTGGTCCATCAAAAATCTCCAAAAAGTTTCACGGTGTTTGAACTCCGTTTGATATTGATTTCCTGCATGTAAATACAAGCAAAATACAGCAACTGGCACTAGGCACTGGGTCAATAGGTTAGTCCCAAAAAATGATATAAAGTTGCTATAAAATGATTGTAAAATATCCAAAAATGATAATATAATGCATGAATACTTCATAAATTATAGATACGTTGGAGACGTATCAGCATCCTCAAGCTTAATTCCTACTCGTCCTCAAGTAGGTAAATGATAAAAGATATAACTTATGAAGTGTGAATGCTAGCAAAATGCACACGTTTGATCAATAATAATTTCAATCACTTTTCCTAGCATCATAACAACAATTATCTTTACCTAATAATAAGGACGGAGACTTTCATAGTTCTCCATACGTCATCCTTTTAAATCCATTAATTTTATGTTAACTATAAAGATTGACGGCCGAGATTTCTCGGCTATACATATATAAAAGATTGATCGATCTGTTCAGTACCCATATGGGTGGATGGATCTGTCTCCGAAAAAACCATCGTGGTCGATGGATCAATCTGTTCTTGTAAAATAGGCAGGTATTGGATAAAGAACACTCAATCTCAAGTCCTGATGCCATACGACATGTTTTCAATGATAACCACTAGAAAAAAGGAAAGGACCTGATGCATTGGATAGGCCAGCAAATAACGTCACCGGTACACGCAACAAACATTGTGACCGTCGGCCGATCAACATCTCAAAGCCCTAGCGGCTAGGGAAAACACAATAGCACGCCTGAAGATCACCTAGTAGGTCCATCCATGGTGGCGCACAACTTTGTCGTCGTCGTGTACGACGCCTGCGGCCCGAAGCTCCATCCTCCCCGTCGGCAAGTAGAGTAGCGCTCGGTAGTATGCTTGATAAATTGGATGACAAGGGTGTGGAGATTGAGAGCGGACAGCGGCGTACGCCCGATGACGACCTTTGACGTGTCGCTGCACGATGCACTCCAGCCCGGCATCAGGATTGTCCCAAGGCAGAGATGGCCCACGAAGCAGATCACACGGCGGACCTCGGACCCGGCGCCCCAACTTCCGATGCGGCCTTCCATGGTGCATGGATATTTTCAACTAGCGACACTTTCAGGCACGGCCAATGGCTGTAGGTGTGCTAGCAGCTATGGCAACGCCCTCAAGCATCGTTCGCCGACGAGCGGTGGATGCTATGAAGCACCGTCGTGGTGGTGCACGGGCATGCCAAAGCAGCGGCAGCGGCGGTTACTCTGCTCAGGTGGGGCCATGCCTAAGTCTGAGCCAATGCAAACATCAAACGATGAGGTGGAACTAAAGTAGGAATTTGAGCGAACGGCAGCTGTAACTTAATTCCCGTATGTACTATTCTTCCTTTTAGCTACATACCGACACTCCTCAGTTCCTCATACAATCTGGGTTTATTGATTAATTATGCTCTTCTTGAGGGTTGCAGATGTGTTTATTCGAAGCTTTGATCAGAATTTTTTATCATTCTTACCCATCGGTATCCAACTAGGTTTACTTTTTTTAATTTTTATTCAGTATTTTCCATGCTATTCTTTAGATGAGCAAGAATGACATATGGTGTCCGCAAATATCTGAACTTTTCAGGTAAGAAGAACATGTCATGGCAGCATATGATTCTTGCATCCTTTTTTACTTTGGTGCGTTTACATCACAATTGCACGTAGTTTATGCAAGTGTTCCAACGTGTCAGTGAGGTTCCACATCCATGGCTATAGAGCGTTGCCCCCCAATGATATCAATCCATCATGCTAATCAGACAACTAGGTATTTGTTGGCACTGAAGTCCACAGGTTTATGCGTGGAGAAATATTTTATTTATGTTATTTTCTTTTGCAGGCCGGTGAAGTCGTACAAGCGCATATTTTTCATCATATATCAATGCCAATATCTTGGTGCAACATACACCTTCATCTAGAAAAGGTGCCTCCTAATTTCTATATTCTTTTAGCAGTGCAGCTCTGTTAATCAGTTTGTGCTTCCAAATTGATTTATTGATGAACTGATTGCGAAATTTATGTTTTTTTGTGTGCGATTGCCAACTTAATGTTCATAGTTACAAGGCTGTAATCTTTCCGTTCCATTCATGGTATAGCATGGGTTCCTTCATTACTACTCATAGGGAGTCTTTCCCCCTGTTGACAGTTTCAAAAAAGAAATACTACAATTTTTCTGGCGAGACAGGAGAGTGGATTTACAAAAATACAAAAAAAATATCAAAGGTGATTTCAAAATTATGAAATTTTGCAACATAAAAAATGATCAAATGTTATTCAAAAGGATGTGTATGTTAAATTTATAGGAAGTACGTGCCAAAATTTTAGGAGTAAGCAGACATAATTAGCCCAGTATATTTCTGATATTTTCATACACATAAATTAACCCTTTCTTTATAAAGTGTCAAAAGGCTAATTGTCATCTTTATGCCCCTGCCATGATAGTTCCACATTTTTTGTATTAGAACCATACATAAACATTTTCAGATGAACACCTTAGACTAAACTAACTATCTCAAAATGATGGAGGCAATAATAGTTGCATGAATTGTTTATGTTCCTCTGTAAATAGAAGTTTGTCAAGGGTGCTTATAGGGGATAAGTATTTAGGGAAAAATAATCCCCTTCATTGTTGCTTTGCTTTGGTTGATCCGCTAACCTTGTCCAAGGTTTCAGCACGGCCGGTGGTGTAGGCGATGCAGTGCGAGGTAGGGATGTAGGGGTGCAGGCTAAGGTGGTTGTTCGGGCAAGGTAACCAGCAGCTAGTGTAGGCGGTGGTGCCAGTGATGTAGTCCTAGGTAGGGGCGCCGGGTAAGGCAGTTGTCCGAGCGAGGTCAATGGTAGCGACCATGGGAAGAAGGTCTTGAGTCATGCTCATTAGTCTAGGTGCATGTCGTTTTCTCTCCTGTTGCAACGCACGGGCATGTTTGCTAGTTTCTCATAAAATTTGTCATGTTAAAGTAGCAACCAACTCACATGTTAAGGTTCAAACAATGAACTCTCTTGAAACTCAACAACCTATGTTCTTAGTCACCAAGCAATTGCAATTCAACTTATTCAACAGAGTTTAAGTAAGAGCTCCACATACTCAACCATCTTATAGTTTTCTATGATATTGCTAACTCTCACCGCATACACATGAGCAAAACATTTCAACCAGACACATAGAAAAATAGGGGCTTATAATTTCGCCTCCCAACGTATTCACCTCAAGGGTGATGTGAACAATAATAACTCATGCTACCCATATCCAACTGGATATATGTGCCTAGATCTTTCCTCACCACATGATGCTTGCCAAAAGAGAAAAATAAAAAGGGAATAGAGAGAAAAACTTTGACTCTTTGCATAAAAGTAAATACCGAAAAGTAAAAGATAGACCCTTCGCAGAGGCAAGCAGAGGTTGCCATGCGCTTATTTGTTTGTATGCTCAACCCCTTAGTGCAAAAGAACGTCACGTTGTATTGCCCCTTATGATAGCAACCTTTATTATGTAGTCTATCGCTTTTATTCTTTGCCATCACAAGTTCGTACAATGCTCAATTTTCTCTTACACTAAATAATCTAACTCTTTTAGAAGCAATTTTTATTGCCTTATTGCACCGATGACAACTTACTTGAAGGATCTTGCTCAATCCTTAGGTAGCTATGGCGGACTCTTGAAAATAAGATTTGGGTTTAAGGTTTTGGATGCACAAGTAGTATCTCTACTTGGTGCGGAGTTTTTGGCTAGCAAGGATGGGGGGCAAGCACCACATGGTGAAGTATATATTACAATATAACTTCTATGTGATTATGAACACACATAAACCATTAAGTTTTCTTCCTTGTCCAACATCAACAATTTTGGCATATAATATTTTGATGGGGGCTCACAATCACAAAATTTTTCCATGATAGTGTATTTGCATGTGAAAGTTCTCTTCCTTATACTAATTATTCGTGAATTGCTTGTATGACCAATATTGTGTTGTCAAGCCTCAAAAGATTCACTTTCTAAACCCAATGGGAAGTTACCACTAGGCATGATATGATTTCAACTTCATGACATTCAATTTATTCAACAATTTACTCATAGGATATAAGTGAAGCACAAGAGTAAATGACAAGCTGCTCCAAAAAGATATAAATGAAGATCATGAGCATACTATTTCTTTCTCTCAAATTAATTTAAGTGAAGCAAGAGAGAATTTCTTCAAAAATACTAAAGCACATCGTGCTCAAAAAGATATAAGAGAAGCACTATAGCAATTCCATAGAAAAGAGCTTCATTGACGGGATGTGCGTGTCGCTTACCTAGCCTCCCTGGCAACTATTTGAGGACTCTATTTTATTTAAAAACTTTCAGATCTAAGTATTTTATTAAAACAGCAAGAAAAATAAAATAAAATTACATTCCAACAATAGCACAACTCACGTGGACAAGCAAAAAACTTAGGCTCAACCGATACTAACCGATAATTGTTGATGAAGAAAGGTGGGATGCCTACCGGGGCATCCCCAAGCTTAGATGCTTGAGAATTCTTGAAATATTATCTTGGGATGCCTTGTGCATCCCCAAGCTTGAGATTTTGTGTCTCCTTAATTCCTTCAATATCACGGTTTCCCTAAATCTTAAAAACTTCATCCACACAAAACTCAACAAGAACTCGTGAGATAAGTTAGTATAAACCAATGCAAAAACCTTATCATTCTCTACTGTAGCAAATCACTAAAATTATTATTCAACATTGCATACTAAATGCCTCTGCATATTTAAAACTCCTATCCTCAAATAAAAGCATTAAACAAGCAATTATATGCAAACAATGCAAACATAACAGCAATCTACCAAAACAGTACAGTCTATAAAGAATGCAAGAGTATCATTACTTATTCAACTCCAAAAATTATGAAAAATACCACATTATATAAAATTTATCAGATCTCGTTTTGCAAAAAGTTTCAACATTTTAGCACATTCCGAATTTTCTTGGGAATTTTTGCAACAACGGTAAACTTTCTGTTTTCAAACAGCAACATGTATACTTGCAAAATAAGCATGGAAAAGGCTATCATTGCCACTTTTATTGAAATAAAAGATGCAGAATATTATTATAAATAACAGAAAGCAAATCCTAACAAAAGAAAATGACACTCCAAGCAAAACACATATCATGTGTCGAATAAAAATATAGCCCTAAGTGAGGTTACCGATAATGTTGAAGACGGAAGAGGGGTTGCCTTCCGAGGCATCCCCAAGCTTAGTTGCTTGGATCTTACTTGAATATTACCTTGGGGTGCATTGGGCATCCCCAAGATTAGGGTATTGCCACTCCTTATTCTCCTCATATCGACATCTCACCCAAAACTTGAAAACTTCAACCACACAAAACTTAACGGAACTTTGTGAGATAGGTTAGTATGATAAAGAGCAAACCATTTCACTTTTGGTACTGTCAAAGACAAGATTAATAACTATTCTCACACAATGCCTACTATATCATATAATTTCCACAATTTATATTGAGCAATATAAGCCATGGAAATTAGAAAACAAGCAAACTATGCATTGAAAACAGAATCTGTCAAAAACAGAACAATATGTAGTAATCTGTACTCCAACCATACTTCTTCTACTCCAAAAATTCTGAAAAATAGGAAAACCTGGGTAATTTGTCTATTAATACTCTTAAAAAAGAATCAGCATTTTGTCACGCTTCTGTTAAAAATGAGAATTGTTTTCCTGAGCGCAAAAGTTTCTGTTTTTCAGCAAGATCAAATCAACTATGACCATAAGCCATCCCAAAGGTCTTACTTGGCACTTTATTGAAACTAAAGCAATAAAACATGATTACTGCAGTAGCCTAATCATGTGAACACACAAAAACAGTAGGTAAAAGTGTTGGGTTGTCTCCCAATAAGCTCTTTTCTTTAATTCCTTTTAGCTAGGCATGATGGTTTCAATGATGCTCGCATAAAAGTAAATGATTGAAACATGAAAAAGAGCATCATTAAGCATATGTCTAGCACATTTAAGTCTAACCCACTTCCTATGCATAGGGATTTTGTGAGCAAACAATTTATGGGAACAACAATCAACTAGCATGGGAAGGCAAAACAAGCAAAACTTCAAGATTTTCAACACAAAGAGAGGAAACTTGATATTATTGCAATTCCTACAAGCATAAGTTCCTCCCTCATAATAATTTCCAGTAGCATCATGAATAAATTCAACAGTATAGCCATCACATAAATCATTCTTTTCATGATACATAAGCATAGAAATTTTCTTACTCTCCACATAAGCAAATTTATTCTCATGAATAGTTGTGGGAGCAAACTCAACAAAACAACCATCGTGAGAATGAAAATTAAAATCATGATGACAAGTTTCATGGTTAACATTATTCAATATAGCATACATGTCATCGCCATAATCATCATAGATAGCAACTTTGTTGTCATAATCAATTGCAACCTCTTCCAAAATAGTGGATTCATCATTAAATAAAGTCATGACCTCTCAGAATCCACTTTCATCAATATAATCATCATAAATAGGAGGTGTGCAATCATCATAATAAATTTTCTCATCAAAACTTGGGGGACTAAAAATATCATATTCATCAAATATAGCATCCCCAAGCTTATGGCTTTGCATATCATTAGCATCATGGCTATTCAAAGAATTCATACTAACAACATTGCAATCATGCTCATCATTCATATATTTTGTGCCAAACATTTTATTGACTTCTTCTTCTAACAATTGATCACAATTTTCCGATTCAACATTTTCAAGAAAGATATTATAAAGATGATCAATAATATGATGAAACCTCAATTCCATTTTTATGTAGTTTTCTTTTATAAATCAAACTAGTGATAAAACAAGAAATTAAAATATTCAATTGCAAGATCTAAAGATATACCTTCAAGAATTCACCTCCCCGGCAATGGCGCTAGTAAAGAGCTTGATGTCTACTAGGCAACTTTATTCTTGTAGACCCGCGTTGGGCCTCCAAGCGCAAAGTTTTGTAGGACAGTAGCAATTTTCCCTCAAGTGGATGACCTAAGGTTTATCAATCCATGGGAGGTGTAGGATGAAGATGGTCTCTCTCAAACAACCCTACAACCAAATACAAGCTCGTGCCCCCAACACTCCCAATACAATGGCAAATTGTATAGGTGCACTAGTTCGCCGAAGAGATGGTGATACAAGTGTAATATGGATGGTAGAAATATATTTTTATAATCTGAATAAATAAAAACAGAGAGGTAGAAAATAGTAAATGGGCACAAAACGGTATTGCAATGCTTGAAAACAAGGCCTAGGGTCTCTAATTTCGGTAGTGCAATCTCTCAACAATGCTAATATAATTGGATCATATGACGACCCCTCAAAGTGCGATGAAGAATCACTCCAAAGTTCCTATCTAGCGGAGAACATAAGAAGAAATCATTTGTAGGGTACGAAACCACCTCAAAGCTATTCTTTTCGATCGATCTATCCAAGAGTTCGTACTAAAATAACACCATTTCAGATTCATAATACTCAATCCAACACAAAAAACCTCAAAGAGTGCCCCAAGATTTCTACCGGAGAAACAAAAGACGAGAACGTGCATAAACCCCTATGCATAGATTACCGCAATGTCATTGTGGGAATCCGCAAGTTGAGTGCCAAAACACATATCAAGTGAATCAATATGATACCTCATTGTCACCACGAGTATTCATATGCAAGACATATATCAAGTGCTCTCAAATCCATAAAACTATTGAATCCGATAACAACGAAATCTCAAAGGGAAAAACTCAATTTATCACAACAAGATAGAGAGGGGAAAACACCATATGATCCGATTGTATTAACAAAGCCCGCGATACATCAAGATTGTGACATCTCAAGAACACGAGAGAGAGAGAGAGATTAAATACATAGCTACTGGTACAAATCCTCAGCCCCGCGGGTGGACTACCCCTTCCTCATCGTGGTGGCCGCCGGGATGATGAAGATGGCCACCGGAGATGATTCCCCACTCCGGTTGGGTGCCAGAACGGGGTCGAGATTGGTTCTCGGTGGCTATAGAGCCTTGCTGTAGCGGAACTTTTGATCTAGGTTAACCCCGAGGGTTTTGGAATTTTGGGGAATTTATAGGGTAAAGAGGGGGTGCGGGAGGCCACCGAGGTGGGCACAACCCACCTGGGCGCGCCCTGGTGGGTTGTGCCCCCCTCGGGGCATCCCCAGGTGCTTCTCTGGCCCATCCTGGGTGTTCTGGTCCTTCAAAAATCTCCAAAAAAAAATCACGGTGTTTGTACTCTGTTTGATGTTGATTTCCTGCGACGTAAAAAACAACCAAAAAACAGCAACTAGCACTGGGCACTGGGTCAGTAGGTTAGTCCCAAAAAATGATATGAAGTTGCTATAAAATGATTGTAAAACATCCAAGAATGATAATATAATGGCACGAATACTTCATAAATTATAGATACGTTGGAGACATATCACACTCTCGCAAAAAGTGGACCCAACGCTCTTTAACCCAAAGGGCATCCGCACAAGTAGTACGTGCCACAACATGGGGTTATGAAGGTGGTCTTCTCCTCGTCTTCCTTGGACATGAATATCTGGTGGTACCCGGAGTAGGCATCCAAGAAGGAAAGCAGATCACATCCGAAAGTGGAATCTACAATTTGATCGATGCGTGGCAAGGGGAACGTGTCCTTTGGGCAAGCTTTATTCAGATCTGTGAAATCTATGCAAAGCCTCCACTTCCCATTCGCCTTGCGCACTACCATTGGGTTTGCCAACCATGTTGGATCACTATTGGAAAAAGGACCTAATGTGAGACACATTAGTGCCGGTTCGATTTTGGCCTGGCACTAATGGTACCATTAGTGCCGGTTCGAACGACTATGCATTAATGCCGGTTCGTGTTGAACCTTTAGTACCGGTTCGTGCCACGAACCGGTACTAAAGGGGTAGTGGCAGGCTGTCGTCAGGCCGGGGCCCCACGATCACCTTTAGTATCGGTTCGTGCCACGAACCGGGACTAAAGGGGTCTAACCTATAATCGCGGTTGGAGACACAAACCGGGACTATAGGGCAATTTTCGAACTCTACCCCCCCTGTGTATCGCCATTTCAGTTTAGAAAAAATCAAAAGAAAATGCTAAAAACTTCAAAAAATAAAATCCTTCGAGAGGTAGTTATATTACTACATCTACTAGTTAGGAAAATTTAAAAACTTAAATTTGGACATGTTTGCAAAAAGTGTAGGGAAAATGTAAAACGGCTATAACTTTTGCATACAATGTTGGAAAAAAAACGTATAATATATCAAAAAATTCAGCACGAAAATCCGCATCCGATGGAGACTGCCTACGGCCTGTTTGCAATTTTTTAAAATCCTCAAATTCCAAAAGGAAAAAAAGATATGGTCAAATTTTAGTTTTTTTAAAAAAAGTTGGTTAAATCTGGTCAAACTACTTATTCAAGAAGCATTAATGTTACTACATAATTATTCAAGAATATTAGTGTTACTAAATAATTATTTCAATTTTTTGAATTTTGGTCAAATCTGGTCAAACTATGGTCAAACTGTGGTCAAACTTATTCAAGAAATATTAGTGTTACTAAATAATTACTGTTTTTAGAATAATAGTTTCAAACTGAAACATTGAAACGTGTGACCTAATGCTCAAGCTAAACTGCTGAGGGTTAATAGGATTGACAACTTACATTTGTTAGGAAAACAACAAGTGTAGACTTGGAATGTAGGGGGAATAGAACTTTGAACTTAAGCATGCTCAGGCTGGGGGAGTGAGAGGATGGGTGACCGGCCGGGAAGTTAGGCGATTTGGAATGAGTGATCCACACTTGAGCAGTTAAGAGGGGTGATTAGAGACTAAATCATCAAATAATTCAGAAAAATTAAAAATCGAAAAAATCATTTTTTTTCCAAAATAAAAAAACATTTAGTGCCGGTTGGTAACACCAACCGGTACTAAATGTCCCCCATACCAGGGCGCGAGCTCACGCCACGTGGTGGCACTTTAGCGCCGGTTCGTGCCGAACCGGTACTAAAGGGGGGCCTTTAGTGCCCACCCTTTAGTGCCGGTTATGGAACCAGCACTAAAGGCCCTTACGAACCGGTTTTAAAGCTCCGTTTTCTACTAGTGGATGCAATACTCCTCTGACCAAGCCAACTACTTTGAGTTTCTTGATCTCCTCGGCAATGAACTGCTGCCGCTCCAATGCTTGTTTCCTGACCATCTGCTTGACGGGCTGGGCATGAGTGCTCGATTACCTCCCTGGGAACGTCGGGGATGTCGGATGGTTTCCAAGCAAACACATCGACATTCGCCTGCAGGAAGGAAACAACCACACTTTCTTATTTTTTGACAAGGGTGGAGCTGATAGTGAACGTACCATAAGTGCCAACCAGCCCTATTGGGACCCTCTTCACAGTAGGTGCCGCAATCTTGGACCTCTTGCTAGTGGAACTCTCTGGCAAGTCATCGGCAGGTGCAGCGCACTGCGGAGATGCGCGCTTCCCGGATTCCTCGCTGGCATCCCTGCTAGCTTTCCTTCCTTCCTTGTTTTCCTTGGCAGGGATTGCGGCTTCTGCAGCCTCGACAGCGACCGCATCCTGGTACATCTTGTCCACGCATATAATTGCATCCTTCTTGTCTGACGGGATGGAGATGATGCCCATTGGTCCTGGCATCTTCACGGTGTTGTAGGCATAGTGGGATGCCGCCATGAACTTTGCCAGGGCAGGTCGACCAAGTATCCCATTGTATGGCAAAGGAAGCTCGACCATGTCGAACACAATATTCTCGGTCCGATAATCCAATTCTCCTCTGAATGTCACCGGCAACGTGATCTTCCCCTTTGGACAACTCTTGCCAGGGTTGATCCCTTCAAACGTGCCAGTAACCTTGAGCTCTTCATCTGATATTTGCAGCTTGCTGATTACCTTAGGGGAAATCAGATTCAACCCTGCCCCACCGTCAACCAAGATCTTTGTGATCTTGAGGTTGCGGATTGTTGGCGAAACCAGCAATGGCAAGCACCCTACCTTAGTGGTGCTGTTAGGGTGATCCTCTTCGTTAAGGATGATAGGCGTACGAGACCACTTGAGTGGTTTCCGAGAATCTACCCATGGCTCCACAACATTGAGCTCACACTCCCACTGTTTAAGCTGGCAGTGAGGGGAGTGCAAAGATGCACCTCCGTCAATGCACAGGGTGTCAGTGGCTTTTTGAAACTCCTGCTCACTGGTTTCTTCTTTATCCCCTTCATCGCTTTCGTCACCACCTTCCTTCTTCTCACGATCTCTAGTAGGTTTCCCTTGATGTTGAGGGATCTTGCCGGGGAGGCCTCGTCTGCCACCTTGGCCCTTCCCGCCAACACCTTCTTGGTCTCTCTCCTTGTCGCGTTTCTCGTACTTAGCCTTCTGCTTCTTGCCGAGTTGCTCAACTTGATGACACTCTTGGATATCATGGCCCTTGGTCCGATTGATCTTGCAGTATGGTCCGTCAGCCTTCCCAGCCTTCTCGGCCGCCGTAGCTTCCCAACAGTCAGTGCATGATGCAACTTCCTTGCTGAGAGCTTTGGTCTTTGCCTTCTTGCCGGTACTAGGGGTGCCAGAACCTTCAACAACTAGCACTGCCTTCTCCTTACTCTTCTTGTTGCGTTTCTTGTTCTTCTTCTTCTGGTTGACTGCATTGTCGTCATCTTCTGAGTCAATTTCAATGCCATCTTCTTCTCCGGGGAGTCTTCTCCCTTCCTCTTTACGTACACACTTATCTGCCAAGGTGTAAAGCTCATTCACAGTCTTGGGCAAACGAATGCTCGTCTTGGAATGTATGCCGCGGTTGCGCACGTTGGACTGGAATGCAACAATCACATCTGCTGGGTGGATATCTGGAATGTTCCTGTGCACCCGGCTAAACCTATGCATGTACTTTCGCAGACTCTCCCCTTCCTTTTGTGGAAGGAGCTGAAAATCATTGGGCTGCCCTGGTTCTTGAAGGCCGCCCATGAAGGCACCAACAAACTCATTGCACAGGTCAGCCCAGGTTGAGATGGAGTTCTTCGGCAAGTGCATCAGCCATGACCTCACGCTCGGCTTGAGTGCCAAAGGGAAGTAGTTGGAAAATACCTTTTCATCTCTTGCTCCGGCGTCTTGAAAGGCGATGGTGTATATGCTCAAGAACTCTGCCGGCTTCAGTCTTCCATCATACTTCTCTGGTATCTCTGGCTTGAACATATGGGCTGACGACCAACGTACTTGCCGCAGCTTGCGAGTGAAGGCAGGGCACCCAACCTTGAAAGGCACGTATCCACCTCCACTGGGCGCGGGTTGGTCAATGTCAGGGCCGTTGTGCATACCAGACTGGCGGCGGGTTTCATGGTGTAGCTCTATGGTGACACGTGCATCTTCCCTCCACCTATCTTCCAGGATGTGCCGCTGATCTCGACGGGCCCAAGGATCGGATGAAGCCATCGACACCTCGTCGGGCTCTTGGTCGCGTGGCTCTAGCTGCAACCCTTATGCTGGCTGCCGTGGAGGGGACTTCACCGTCGGAGTGGCCCCTTCAGCAAAGTCAACAGCTCAGGCCGTTGTGGCTGCTTCCGGGTGCTGTGGCGAATCTGCCTGCTGTGATCCTCCCGCATCAGCAAAACCTATCAAATTTGAATGGTGGCTCTCCACTCATCCATTTAATTGGCCGCTGGTGGTAATCTCAGCAGGAGCCGGGCTCGCGCCATGGCTTCCAAAGCAGTGCTTGGCGTGAACAACGATGCAGACCGCTACATCGCCCGACTTCTGATAGTACTGGTAGTTCGTCACCATGAGCCAGTCGCCATGGCAGCATGATGACAAGAAGGGTGTGCCTGGGGGTTGATGTCGGTGTCAAAACTGGTCGATCTCGTGTAGGGGGTCCCGAACTGTGCGTCTGAGGATCGAAGGTAACAAGATGTTTACCCAGGTTCGGGCCCTCTTAAGGGAGGTAAAACCCTACGTCCTGATTGATTGTATTTGACAAGTATAAGGGTTACAAGATTTGATCTACCTCGAGATCATGAAGGCCAAACCCTAGATGTCTGGCCTATGTGAACTCTAGTCTTGCCTACGGACTAAACCCTCCGGTTTATATACACGCCGGAGGGGCCTAGGGTCGTACATGGTTGGTTTGTAGAGGAAGGAAATTACATATCTGAACACCAATCTTGCCATCCACACATAGGGGAGTCCTACCCGTACAGGGGGGAAGGTCTTCCACCTTGTATATTCATGACCCATTTAGTCCGGCCCATATCGAATAGCCCGGACACCCGAGGACACCCTAATCCAGGACACCCTCAGTAGCCCTTGAACCAGTCTTCAATGACGATATGTTTGGCACGCGGATTGTCTTCGGCATTGCAAGGCGGGTTTCTCCTCCTGAATACTTCAAAGCAATTTTTGAACAAAAGAACTGTATATGGCTCTGTATTTTAAATATAACCCTTAGCCACGAAGGCAGAGTATCAAAATGAAACACTATTTTTCAATGACAACCTTTCAGCGAGGCGTTTCATCTGGCTCTTTAACATTTTGAACCATTTTCATACCCATGTTTCGTGTTTCGAGGCATAGCCTCCATTGGCACGTCTTGTCAAAATAGAGATCGTGCCCGCCCATTATGGTATTCCCATTAATATGGTTTCGAGTGAAACAACCGTGCCGCTCGCACGATCTCTTTGGGAACAAGTGAGTTTTAAGGCTCGAAAGGGGGGCATTTGGTATTTTACTGCCTATAAGAGGGCAAATAATCCTCTTTTCCACCCACGCATTCTTCTCGCTCATGCCTTCCCATCCTCAAGCTTCAGCACCCAAACTTTAGCCATTCCCACCACCACCAACCCCTCCAGCCATGTTCGGATCTGGTTCTAAGGGAAAGTGGGAGGCCTCCTGTGTCACAGAGAAGGACATCAAGGAACTCCAAAGTGCGGGCTACTTGCCTGCAAATATCACGCACCGGCTTCCCAATAAGGATCAGATCATCCCTACTCCAGAGCCCGGCGAGAAGGTAGTGTTCATCCCCCATTT
The DNA here is from genome assembly GCF_003073215.2 of Triticum urartu. NCBI lineage: Eukaryota > Viridiplantae > Streptophyta > Magnoliopsida > Poales > Poaceae > Triticum > Triticum urartu. The sequence continues at coordinate 130,773,080 of NC_053027.1, read as the reverse complement.
CCTCCGAGGTCTAGGGTTTCCCCTTCATCCCTTTGTCCGGGCCTTATATAGTACTATAGGCTAGATTTCCATGATCTAGCCCCAAATTCTTTCCTTCACATCTCGGCGTTCATCGTCGTGTGTGAGGCTCTACTTCACATCCCCCACACTTCGACCTGTGGCTTAAAGTCTTCAACGTGAAGCCGAAGGAAGTCTATCGGCAGCACGCGGATTGCAGCGGCGCTATGGTAAGCAAGCTTCCCAATGCTGTCTGGCCCAAAGGGGCTTTTGTGGAGACAGTCAAGGTGTGGCAACAGGAGTGGTTCTACATGACTGAACCCCGCGATGCCAAGTGGGCGACCGCACCTGACTTCGGATTCGGACCCCCAACGAGACTCACCTTGTGGACCGCCAAGGGCCTTGATTGGGGGTCCCATCTGGAGGAGATGATGTTGCAACAGCGCATCTCCAATGTGTTGGGCAAAAACACCGAACTCACAAACGTGATCCAGGTGATGCTCTTCCGTCGTGTTCTCCCCTGTCAACTTCGGGCCTCCCCTATGTGGGAGTTCAATCTAGATATGCCCCGAACCTTGAAGCGCTTCTTTGGCACCACACACAAAGACATATGGAAGCAGCTTTTCAAGACCCAGAAGAATTGGCCCATGGAGACCGAGGACATCATGCTCGACATCGAGAACCCGGCTTCACCGGTAAGCATGACCCTTCCAAAGACTTATTTGATTAACACTTCAGATGTGATAAAAGTTATATTTTCCCTTTTCACATAGGGCTGGACGAAGAAAGCGGAGCAGATCGACTGCCCGGTGCCACTGCCGTAGAAACCGGCCACTCCCAAATTGACGGAGATGCTGGTTCCGGCACCGTATTAGGCGCTGGAGAAGAAGACCAATAAAAAGGGCGAAGAGGCCAAGGGCGGCCCTTGCCACAAAGGTCCTTCGGATGCCATGTCCGAAGAAATCGAAGACCTCTCCTCTCACCAGGGGGACGAGGAAGAAGAAGAAGAGGAGGAAGCGGAAAGCAACTCCCCCCGAAAGGGGAGGAAGAAGAAGAGGACGACCTCCGACGACTCGGAGGGGGAGGTGTCCAAGACGGGGAAAATCGTCCTCAAGGACAGTTCGGACTTAGAGTCGGAACAAATCCGCAAGAAGCCACCTTGGGCGAAGCCCCTGGCCGCATCGTAAGTGTTCAGATACTCATTGTTTATTTTTAGTCCTCCCTTTCTATTATATAAGTTATTTTGTTATGTGCTCTTCAGCGCTCCGTGCGAGCTTCCGAACACTCCATTATCGGAGGGTAGCTCTCTACCACCCGAGATGGTAGAGAGTGAGACGCCGCCACATGCCCCCTCACCTGTCACCATGGATGATGCCGAGGTGTTGTCCTGAAGGTCCTCTCCAGGCCGCAAAGGGGCGGGCAAGGCTGTCGAGAAGGTGCCTGAGGGTAATACATCGGTCCCCGAAGACATAGGGGAACCGACCCTTATGGCAACCGACGGTGGGGATCCCCAACAATCCGGGCCCCAACCAAACACCGTTCCAGAGATCAATGTAGCTCTGGGATCAGGTGAGCAGGCCTCTTCAATAGAGGGGGGAGGAGCATCGACTCCACCGGCGACCTCCACTAACCCAGAGGCGTCGAACACTCTAACGGAAGCAGTGCAACGTGCTTCCATCGGTGTGGACCACCGCACCCTGATGGGTGCGGTAGTAGAGAAGGTTCAGTCTGCTAAGAGCGGACTGAACGAAGCCTTCCATAGCCTACTATCAGGCTTTGAGGTATGCGACGCAATGTCCTAAAACATTTTTCGTATAAAGGAATATACCCATATATAGATAGTAGCCCCTGAGCCGTTGTCTGGTATAGTTGACATACTGTTCTATTGTTGTAACAGGCTTCCCTACTGGCGGCGATCGCCTAGGCCGCAGAAGTGTCTGAACTCAATCGGAAGCTTCAGTTGGCCGATGAAGAGATCAACCGCGTGAACAAGCGGTTTGATGAAACACAAGGTATGCGTATAGTGTTAATAGTGTAGCTGTATCTCATAAGTAATAGCTATATTCGGAGACTAACTCATGTAATGCTTCGATTATGAGCATAGTTGGGGCAGCCGAGGTCCAGACCCTCAAAGGCGCCCTTGCCAATGCCCAACAAGAGGTGAAGGCTAACAAGGCAGCCGCTGACAAAGCGTCTGCAGAGCTGAAAACCGACTAGGCCGCCGCCGTCGACATGAAGTCCGGGTGGCCGAAGTCGAGCATGAGTTGAAGGACGCCATCCTTAAATGCGAGGAACTAGAGTAGAAGACTTTGGCCCAATCGACCGAACTCACCAAGGCTCTTTAGGAGGCTAAAGAGGGGCAGGTTGAGTCCTGGGGTGCTCATGAGGAGATCTGGCAAGTGAAGCAGATAGCGGCTTGTAAGGCCCCTTTTGTTTGCATAGTATATTCTAAGGTCACTTGCTCACTTGGGTGTGGAGTTCTCCAGATGCGTTTGCAGATCTCCCGAGGAGTGCTGCTGAGGCCGCACAATTCTTTCGAGCCCAAGAGGGGAACTCGACCGAGAAGCTGTTCCGATCATAGTTTCTTGCGCCGGAGCATCCGACGCCCATGAACAACTAGATGAAACAGCTGACGGAGCTGCATAGGGTGGCCGGCTTGGACATGAAGTATTTAATAGTCCGGTTATGGCCAGACGAACCCATTCTGTGTATCTACTTCGGTTTGGTGAGGCGGCTCGTCGATGCGCCGCCTTGGGTTGATACTGTGAAGCGCTCGTTGTGCATAGAGGGAGCTCAGATGACCTTTGCCCGCATCAAGATGCATTGGGAAAAGATGAAGGCCACCGATGTGGCAACCGCAGGACCGCCCGAAGGCAAGGACCACCGCAAGCCAGAGGGGTACTTTGAAGATGTCCTCGCGAGTGCTTGAATGGTAGAGGGCCAATGCTCAAAGGATGTTATATTTGAGTAGACGTATCCGAGCTGTAAAAACTTTGTTTCGTGAACCAAGGCTTGTCATATATTTATGCCTTTATCTTGAGTTATTTTCCGCATGTGCAGCCGTTTTAATTCTAAAAGTTTGTCAGTCGTCGGTTTCAGCCCCCACGCAGATGCTACGGGGGTGTTCAGTATAGCACGTGATCACACTTTATCCAACATCTTGGTCCATAAGGGAGGTGTCCGCGCAGTGAACCAGACAATCAGACTATGGAGCTTTATTACTTTGACTTAGCCATAGGAGTTTGACGGTGGGGCTAAGTACTAGCCCCTAGTGCGTACGTGGCAATCCGAACTAGGATGCCTTTGTCGCATGACTGGGCGAAGACCATCCCTTCGTATAACACGGAGTGGATCACTAATGATTTGTATTAAGTCGCCGAATCACTGACCAGCTCTCGCCATATCATGACAGTCAATTTTCTGCTTTCTCTACAGAGGTATTTGACGGGACGAACCAGAAACACAATCGCAGTAGTTCTCCCTTTACTACCTTAGCCGAGCTAGCAGAATGTAAGGTGGTAATCACAGGAGCCGGGCAACCCAGCTATAGACCAAAGACATGATTCGGAGCTGATGCATATAATGCAATATTCGGGACGCCGAAGAGTACCCTATAGGTGTTCGTACTTTTGAAAATATGCATAGCCGGATAGATCCCCCGACAGTTAGGCCGGACCCATGCATATGTGGGAATCTGAGTCAAGGAGGGAATACAGATGGGAAAATAAACCAATACCAAACAGAGGTTGGCGATCAACTATTTCCTTTATACTCTGATTAATACGTCAAGACATGTTATTACAGACAATGCCATGAACATCAAGGCTATTTTACATGCTGAGAATTTGTGCACAAGGGGAAGCTTTATACATGGCCTAAAAGAAAAGGTAGTCTTGAAGATCCCAGTGGTGCCCTCCCGCACGTCTGCGCCTTTTATCCTAGGTGAAAAATCCTTTGAGAGGAGAAGTCGATGGTCGTCTATACGAAAGGGGGCATGAAAAAGAGCCCTTGCATGACCGTAGGATAGGTAGGTTTTTAATGAACCTATATTACGAGAGAGGAAGAAAAAGGAAAGTAAGAGAAAAAAGATAAGGTCCGAATAGGTTCAAGCCACACTATAGACCTTTTCTGCAGTATGCCTCCGTCGCTGCCCAAGGTATTTTACATGCGTAATTATGCACACACGTTACGTATGCCACGGTTTTATGGGGCGATCGGCAGAGGCAAAACTGCTATTCAAGCTCTGGATCCACCGAGTTGTCGTTCTGCAGTGTGGACCGGACTCGCTTGGTAGTGTCATGGGTCTTGATCACCGATGAATTGTTTGGCTTGATGAGGTTGTTCTGTACCTCGGCTGCGAGGGCCGCGATGTGCTCCTCAGTATGGAGGGAGCCCTCCATATTTCCATTGACTGTGATAACGCCGCGCGGTCCGGGCATCTTAAGTTTTGAGTAAGCATAGTGCGGGACTGCATTGAAACGGGCGGAAGCAGTTCCTCCGAGAAGCGCGTGATAACCACTGCGAAAAGGGACAATGTTGAAGATCAGGTCTTCGCTTCAGAAGTTATCCGGTGAACCAAAGACTACATCCAATGTCTAGGGAGCCCGTGCAGTGAGCCTCTTCGCCGGGAATCACTCCTTTAAAGGTAGTGTTACTGGGCTTGATTTTTGACGGGTCAATACAAATTTTATGGATAGTGTCTTGATAAATCAGGTTAAGACTACTGCCGCTGTCCATAAGGACTCGAGTGAGATGGTATCCATCAATGATTGGGTCGAGTAGTAGGGCCGCCAAACCTCCATGACGGGTAATAGTTGGGTGGTCCCTGCGATCGAAGGTGATCGGACAAGCCGACCATGGGTTGAATTTTGGGGTGACAGGCTCTATGGCGTAGATGTCCCTAAGTGCACGCTTGCGCTCCCTCTTGGGGGTTATGTGTGACATATATCATGTTCACTATTTTCACCTTGGGGGGAAATTTCTTCTTTCCCCCTGTGTTCGGTGGACGGGGTTCATCATCGTCCTCGCTTTGAGGCCCTTTCCCCTTGTGTTCGGCATTTAACTTACTGGTCTGTTTGAAAACCCTGCAGTTTCTGTTGCAGTGGTTGGAAGGCTTGTCGGGGGTGCCATGAATCTGGCAAGGCCTCTTTAGTATCTTATCCACATTAGATGGACTGTTTCTATTTCCTTTAAATGGCTTCTTCCGCTGACCGGGTTTGGAGCCACTAAATCCGGCGTTGATCGTTGTATCTCCAGTTTCTTCGTTGTTGTTCCGACGCTTATTTTTGTTATGTCGTGGCCTTCCATTGCCATCCTTGGCTTCAGAGGTGCCAGGGTCGCTGGTGCTATTGCTTATATGAGCCAACAAACTATCTTCTCCCGCACAGAAGCGGGTCATAAGTGCAGTAAGAGCTGCCATAGTTTTTAGCTTTTCCTGACCGGGGTGTCGGGCGAGCCATTCGTCGCCGATGTTGTGCTTAAAGGCCGCTAAGGCTTCGGCATTCATACAATCGATGATTTGGTTAATTAAGAACCGAGTCCAGAGTTTGCGGGCTGACTCTTCGGGTTACTGAACTATGTGACAAAGGTCGTCAGCGTCCGGTGGTTGGACATATGTGCCTTGGAAGTTGTCTCGAAAAGCATCCTCCAAGTCCTCCCAACTACCAATGGAGTTCTCTGGGAGGCTATTCAACCATTGTCGTGCTGGTCCTTTTAGCTTTAGGGGAAGGTATTTAATGGCATGGAGATCATTGCCACGAGCCATGTGAATATGGAGAAGAAAGTCTTCAATCCATACGGTGGGATATGTAGTTCCATCATATGCCTTGATGTTTATGGGTTTGAACCCTTCTAGAAATTGGTGCTGCATTACCTCATCGGTAAAGCACAAGGGGTTTGTGGTGCCTCTATATCGGGCCACATCACGATGGAGTTCGATGATGTCTGTATTGGGTTCTCGGCCCGAACTTGGTGATGATTGTTGCACCAGACTTGATGGCCGTCGTCTCGTGTCGAAGCACGTCCCCTTGATCCATAGATTGATCTGGTATGGCCGGCTCTATTGTCCAGGTCCTGACGTAAGTAATATTTATAACCCGGAGCTGATGCCTCTTTGCCTCTATGAAGGGTGGTGCAAGATGGTATTCGACATAATTAGCCGTTTTGTCCCGTCCATGTGGTGCTCGGTCTGGTTCATCAACATGATTATATCTTGACGGTATTGGCTCAAGGGCCTCGTCGTCAAATTGTGGAGGTAGCCCACGCTTCAGGTAGCTTTTTGTTGGGCGCTCGAAGCCGTATTCTTCGGCGGCCAGGACCTTCATCCATCTGTCATTGAGCGTATCCTATTCGGCTTGAAGATGTTGTTGTTTCTTTTTGAGGCTCCTCGCAGTGGCGATGAGCTGTCGCTTGAAGCACTCTTGCTCAAGGGGTTCCTCTGGCATGATGAAATCTTCGTTGCCGAGGCTGACATCCTCCTCGGAGACCGCTAGATAGTTACTATCTTCCGAATCCTCATGCTCGATAAGTTCATCCGGATGGACTTGTCCATCTTCCCACTCATCCTGCTCAATAGCAGGCTCGACGGGGTGGTCGGAGTCTTCAGCATTCTCCGGAGTGTCATTGTCTCCGGTGCCAGTATATCTTTCCTTTTGGCGACGCGATCGTGAGCGGCGCCGCTGACGTCGATGTTTTGGTGGTGCCTCGACAGGCTTATCCTCAATCGGGTATTGAGCACTATCGTCGTCCTTCTTTTCAGGGGTATCCACCATTTACACGTGATCGGGCTTCGGCGGCGGCGCGGCTCCGGCGTGAGGCGGCGCGGGCGACGATGGCTGTGGGGTGGGGTGGCACGGTGAATGGTGGCGACGAGCAGCGCAGCGGGGCGGCGAGGCGGTGCGGCAGGCGGCGGCGGGCTGCGGCTACTACTGCTGCGTGCGTGCGGCGGCGGCAGCTTGATGAGGGGCGGGTGGTGGGGCAGATCATATAAGGAGGGGGGCACAGGAGTTCCGCCGCCGCAAACCTTGATTTCCAATGTATCTATAATTTATGAAGTATTCATGCTGTTATATTATCATTCTTGGATGTTTTACAATCATTTTATAGAAACTTTATATCATTTTTTGGGACTAACCTATTAACCCAGTGCCCAGTGCCAGTTGTTGTTTTTTGCTTGTTTTTTACATCACAGTAAATCAATATCAAATGAGGTCCAAACACCGTGAAATCTTTTGTGGATTTTTTATGGACCAGAAGACCATCAATGGGTCAGACCAGCACCTAGGGGTGCCCCGAGGGGGGCACAACCCACCAGGGCGCGCCCAGGTGGGTTGTGCCCACCTCGATCGCCTCCCGCACCCCCTCTTTACCCTATAAATTCACAAATATTCCGAAAAACCTCGGCATTAACCTAGATCAAAAGATCCGCCGCCGCAAGGCTCTGTAGCCACCGAAAACCAATCTAGACCCTTTCCGGCACCCTGCCGGGGGGGGGGATCATCTCCGATGGCCATCTTCATCATCCCGGCAGCCACCACGATGAGGAGGGAGTAGTCCACCCTCGGGGCTAGGGGTTTGTACCAGTAGCTATGTGTTTAATCTCTCTCTCTCTCGTGTTCTTGAGATGTCACGACCTTGATGTATCGCGGGCTTTGTTAATATAGTCGGATCATATGGTGTTTTTCTCCTCTCTATCTTGTTGTGATGAATTGAGTTTTTCCCTTTGAGATTTTGTTGTTATCGGATTGAGTACTTTTATGCATTTGAGAGCACTTGATATATGTCTTGCATATGAATACTCGTGGTGACAATGGGGTGTCATATTGATTCACTTGATATGTGTTTTGGCATTCAACTCGCGGATTCCCGCGGTGACATTGGTTATATGATCCAATTATATTAGCATTGTTGAGAGATTGCACTAGTGAAAGTACGGACCCTAGGCCTCATTTTCAAGCATTGCAATACCGTTTTTGTGCCCGTTTACTATTTTCTACCTTGCTGTTTTAATTTATTCAGATTATAAAATATATTTCTACCATCAATATTACACTTTTATCACCATCTCTTCGCTGAACTAGTGCACTTATACAATTTGCCATTGTATTAGGTGTGTTGGGGACACAAGAGATTTCTTGTATTTGGTTGCAGGGTCGTTTGAGAGAGACCGTCTTCATCCTACACCTCTCACGGATTGATAAACCTTAGGTCATCCACTTGAGGGAAATTTCTACTGTCCTACAAAACTCCACGCTTTGAGGCCCAACATGAGTGTACAAGAATAAAGTTGCGTAGTATACGTCAAGCTCTTTTCTTGCACCGTTGCCGGGGAGGTGAGTGCTTGAAGGTATATCTTTAGATATGGCAATCGAATCTTTTAGTTTCTTGTTATATCACTAGTTTGTTTATAAAAGAAAACTACAAAAAAATGGAATTGAGGCTGCATCGTATTTTTGATCATCTTTATAATATCTTTCTTGAAAATGATGGATCGGAAAATTGTGCTCAATTGTTAGAAGAAGAAGTCAATAAAATGCTTGACACAAAATATTTGAATGATGAGCATGATTGCAATGTTGTTAGTATAAATTCTTTGAATATCCAAAATGCTAATGATGATTGCACAAGTCATGACAAAAATGTTTCTTATAAGCATGTCAATTTTTGCGTAGTGAATTGGGAATGCATTTGCACACCAAAAAGGGAATATAGATTTTGTAAGAAGCATAAATGTTTAGAAATGAAAAAGTTGCAAGAGAGGCTGGATGATTGTGCTGAAAGATGTAATTTTTTTCGCCATCCTTGTGAAGTTTGCAATGAACGTGGTCATTTAAATCTCTAATGCAAATTGGTTCATGATCAAATCATGTCCAAAAATTGTGATAACTTGATTTCCCTTGAGCAACATAAAGAGCTTAGTATTCTTTTGGAGTATGAAGAAATGAAACATATAACTAAGGTGTTTCCAAATCCCAAGAGATTTCTTGATTTTGATCTAGAGGAAATTTATATGTTTTGTGCGGTAAATTGCATTCAGAATCCTTATATTGCCAACTATCTAAAGAAAATAAAACAAATAGAATATGAAGAGAGTACTAATGAAAGGGAAAATATTTCCCAATACCCTCATAGTGTTTATTATGATGAATCGGGTAACAAGGAGGAGCTCCAATCCAATCAATCTATTCAATAAGAAGCTTGAAAGAATTAACTAAAGCCACACATGATGTGGTGAAGAAGAAGAAGAAGAGAAGAAAGAATAAAGGTAAAAAAGGTATCTCTCCCAAATAATGTTGCTCCTATCACCATTGTGCCTCATGAAAGTGAATCAAATATGTTGATGGAGGATGATGATATTGAGTGTGATTTTGTGATACCTACCACTTGTTGTAATGATTATGATTGGGAAGGCAACGATATCCCTTATGATCTTCAAAATCTTTTTAGCACCTGCTTGGAAGAATATGATAATAATGTTTGCTATACTATTTGTGCCATTCAGGCTATTGATAAGAATGATTGTGATGATATGCAAAACCACAAGCTTGGGGATGCTATGTTTAATGAATATGATATGTTTTAAGATTTATTCGCTGGAAATAATTCTTGTCCTAAGCTTGGGGATGCTTTGCTTAATGAATATGATCCTTTGATTCCTTCTACTGCCGATAAGAAAAATTATTATGATGATAGCATGCCTCCTATTTATGATGATTACATTGATGGAAGTGGGTTTGGAGGAGTGTCAACTCTAGGTAGTAGTGATTCCACTATTTTGGAGGGTGTTGAATCTTATTACAGTATTGATGAAAGTGGATTTGGAGAGGTCATGACTTTATTTAGTGATACATCCACTATTTTGGAAGAGGTTTCAATTGACTATGACAATAAAGTTGCTATATATGATGATTATTATGATGACATCTATGCCATAAAGAGTAATAAATCTTCTATGCTTGTGAATCATGAAAAGAGTGATGTATGTGATAGCTATATTTTTGAATCCATTCATGATGTTTCTGAAAATTATTATGAGGAAGGAACTTATGCTCTTACATATCTCAATAATATCAAGTTTCTTCTCTATGTGTTGATTGCTTTGAAGTTGCACTTGTTTTGCCTTCCTATGCTAGTTGATTCTTGTTCCCATAAGTTTTTTGCTCACAAAATTCCTATCCATAGGAAGTGTGTTAGACCTAAAATGTTCTAGTAATATGCTTCATGATGTTGTCTTCATGTTTCAATTCTTATCGTTTATGCGAGCATCATTGAATCATCATGCCTAGCTAAAAAGGCGTAAAAGAAAAGTGCTTGTTGGGAGACAACCCAACACTTTTACCTACTGTTTTTGTGTGTTCACATGATTATGCCACTGTATCGATCATGTTTTATTGCTTTTGTTTCAATGAAGTGCCAAGTGAAGCCTTTGGGATGGTCTATGGTGATAGTTGATTTGATCTTGCTGAAAAACAGAAACTTTTGCGCTCAGGCAAACAGTTCTCATTTTTAACTAAAGGGTGGTAAAATGCTGGTTCTTTTTGAAGAAGATTAATAGACAAATTTCCTAGGATTTCCTAATTTTTTAGAATTTTTGGAGTAGCCGACGTATGGTTGGAGTACAGATCATTACAGACTGTTCTGTTTTTGACAGATTCTGTTTTCAATGCATAGTTTGCTTGTTTTCTAGTTTCCATGGCTTATATTGCTCAATATAAATTGTGGAAATGATATTCTACTATAGGCATTGTGTGAGAAAAATTATGGATCTTGTCTTTGACTGTACCAAAGTGAATGGTTTGCTCTTTATCATACTAACCTATCTCACGAAGTTCCGTTAAGTTTTGTGTGATTAAAGTTTTGGGTGAGACATAGATATGAGGAGAATAAGGAGTGACAATACCCTAAGCTTGGGGATTCCCAAGGCAACCCAAGTTAATATCCAAGGAAGATCCAAGCAACTAAGCTTGGGGATGCCCCGGAAGGCATCCCCTCTTTCGTCTCCAACATTATCGGTAACCTCATTTGGAGCTATGTTTTCATTCGTCACATGATATGTGTTTTGCTTGGAGCGTCATTTTATTTTGCTAGGAGTTGCATTCTGTTATTTATAATAATGTTTTGCATCTTTTATTTCAATAAAAGTGGCATTGAGAGCCTTTACTATGCTTATTTTACAAGTATACACGTTGTTGTTTGAAAACAGAAAGTTTACCGTTGTTGCAAAAATTCCCTAGAAAAGTCAGTATGTGATAAAATGTTGAAACTTTGTGAAAAGTAATCTCTAATAATTTTCTATAGTGTGGTAAATTTTCATAATTTTTGGATTTAAATAAGTATTGATACTCTTGCATTCTTTACAAACTGTACTGTTTTGGAAGATTGCTGTTATGTTTGCATTATTTGCATATGTTTGCTTGTTTAATGATTCTATTTGAGGATAGGAGTATTAAATATGCAGAGGCATTTACTATGCAATGTTGAATAACAATTTAAGTGATTTGCTATAGTAGAGAATGATAAGGTTCTTGCATTGGTCTATACTAACTTATCTCACGAGTTCTTGTTGAGTTTTGTGTGGATTAAGCTTTTGAGAATTAGGGAAGCCGCGATATGAGAAGAATTAAGGAGACACAAAAGCTAAAGATTGGGGATGCCCAAGGCACCCCAATATAATTTTTCAAGAAGTCTCAAGCATCTATCCTCGGGGATGCTCCGGTAGGCATCCCACCTCTTTTCTTCAACAATTTTCGGTTAGTATCAGTTGAGCCTAAGTTTTTGCTTCTTCACATGATGTGTGCTATTCTTGGAATGTCATTTTATTTTCATTTTGATTGTTGTTTTAATAAAATGCTTAAATCTGAATGTTTTTAAATAAAATAGAGTCCTCAAATAGTTGCCAGGGAGGCTAGGTAAGCGGCATTCAAATCCCGTCAACGAAGCTCTTTTCTATGGAATTGCTCTAGTACTTTCATAACCCGCAAGTATAGGGAATCGCAACAGTTTTCGAGGGTAGAGTATTCAACCCAAATTTATAGATTCAACATAAGGGGAGCCAAAGAATATTTGAAGGTATTAGCAGCTGAGTTGTCAATACAACCACACCTGGAGATTAATTATCTGCAGCAAAGTGATCAGTAGCAAAGTAGTTTGATAGTTTTGATAGTAGTGACAGCAACAATAGTAATAGTAATAGTGATAGCAGTAGTTTTGTAGCAAGTTTAATAGTGATGATAGCAGTAGTAACTTAGCAGAAACAATATGGAAAAGTTCATAGGCATTGGCTCGGTGACTTGTTGGATGATATCCATCATGTGACAGTTATAACCTAGGGCGACATGACACTAGTCATACGTGCTTTATTAAAAGAACTTGCAAGACATGTTTTGTCCTACCCTCCCGTGGCGGCGAGGTACATTTTGGAAACTAAGGGATATTAAGGCCTCCTTTTAATAGAGAACCGGAACAAAGCATTAATACATAGTGAATATATGAACTCCTCAAACTATGGTAATCTTTCAGGACCCCGATTCCAAGTCACATTGATCTAGCCGGTGACACCTCATATCACTTTGCGGCCTGATGCACGGTATCCCCATGGGTGTCGCCTTGCCAAGGCCTGGGACCGTTTGCGCCTTTTTGCTCACGTATATGATAGTGTCGCTAGCATCCATATGACAGAGAACCCGGGCCGACATGGCTAGTCGTGAACCGAAAGCGGCACAGACTTATGGGGACAGGCATACATGAATCACATTGAGCATGTCGGTCAACATCGTGTGAATCCGGGCTGTAGCACTAGGCTAACAGGACTGCGGGGAACCCGGGCTGTAGCAGGCTAGGCAGGACTCCGGATGTCACCGCGTGACATTTCCCCGAAGGGACAGACATAGGAACAAAGTGAAACACATGCCGGCTAGTCAAGTGTCCTGAGCAGTAGTGCTGGGCTAGCAGGACTCCGGTGAACCGGGCTGTAGCGGACTACTATGGCTCAAGGAGCACTAGACTACATTTCCCCATAAGAGAGGCTGCTAAGGATAAACAACTAGATTGTCGGATCCCACACATACCAAACATTTCAATCATACACACAATATGCTTGTTTTTTTAATACAACATGGCATCACAACAAAACTCTACAACTCAAGTACTTTATTTAAAGGCTCTGGAGAGCCATACATAACATATTCATACAGGTAGGGGTCACAAGACCCGACACTCAAGTCATACAAGCATAGAAGCACATGCGGAAGCAAATAAGTCTGGGTACAGACACTAGAAAGAAAGAAGGCTTGTCGAAGCCTGTCTATCTACATAGGGCCCTCCATGGCCAGAATCACCACCTTGGTGGCAAGTTACTCATCGACGTCGAGGTCTACGTAAAACCCATCGGAGGGGGTGGTGTTGTCGTCTGAAAACAGTATTTAAAGCAACATGAGTACAAAGGTACTCAGCAAGTCTTACAACAGATCCTACTATACATGCTTATTATCAAGAAGGTCGTGGAGTTATTGCAGCAAGCCAGCTTTGACTCTTGGCTAAGCTATCCTACGAGACACCACTGTAAAATAGTTTTCGCACACGAGTCCACTAATCACCAACAAAATACTCCACGGGGGATCCTCCCTCGTCATCCTACGAGAGGGCCATCCTCGGTACTCACACTTATCTTGAGTCTTTTAGTAGTAACCAATGACTTGTCTATGATTCGTATAGGCAACCAAGTAGTCCTTTACAGCGGACGTGGCTATTCGAATAGTTTTATACCATGCATGGGTGTACTTTGTCACACATGTTTCCACCACTTAGCGTCTGCACACGACATGTGCTCGGCAGACTTCAAGCGAAAGCCGACGTGGGTGTAGACCACGACCTGACTAACCACACAAGTCTCTACTCCAGGTTTATCGCCTATTCGGGTTCCATCCGCAAGGAAATCCGGTCGGGGTGTCCTCAACGGCCCCAAACGATGTGTGCAGGGTTCCGGAGACACCAAACGGGCAACTCGGTACCCCGTGCCACGGTGTAGCTACCGCATCATAGCCCACCCCTGGGGTCAGCGCTACGCATGGCCGCCAACACATAACCTATAAACACCAGAAACTAGTTGCAACTCCTGGACAGAGGATGAGAGGGATCAGTAAGTTGAGCGGGGTCGTATTTCAGGGCCCAATGTGTGGTAGTAGCTTAATCTTAAATCACACATACAGATCTCAGTTCTTAGGGACGGTCTCAATGAAACAACCCACCATGTACTCCTATATGGCCTCTCATCGAAACCTTTACCAAATCATGTTCAACACACCCCTCACGTTACTGTCGTAATCATTTCACTCTAGCCCATCACCTAGATGAACCAGACCTGACACAACCCTAAGCATAGCAGGCATAGCAAGGTAGGAAACACACACATGGCTCAATCAACTCCTACACATGCTAGTGGGTTTCATCTAGTTACTGTGGCAATGACAGGTCATGCAGAGGATAAGGGTTCAACTACCGCAGCACACAGCAGTTTGAAACGTTGTTGTCGTAATGCAGTAAATGAGAGCAGAAGCGAGAACATGGGATTGTATCGATATGATCAATGGGGCTGCTTGCCTGATGGAGTAGTAGTAGGGTACTGCCCTTCAGCTGGATACTTGGAAATATCCTCGGAGGCAGAACCTACCATGAAAGACACCACAGAACACAATCATCACATGACAATATGCAACAATATGATGCATGCTATGACATGGCAATATGAGGTGTCCTGCCTAATGCAATGTGAAACAAGTTGGTTTGGGTCCATTTGAATCAAAGATTCAAATGGAAGCTTATGTTCTTAACCCTTATAAGTGTATTATCTTGTTTCACCTAAACAGCAAGGTTAAATTGTTTTGTCATGCATGAAACCATTACAGATGGAAAGACTGATTTTTTCTGATCAAATTTCATATATAAATCTTTGCCTTTGGAGTTACAGATTAAAAGTTATGAATTTTTGAAGTTTTTAATATTTTCTAGAATTTCCTGTATAAGAATAAATCCAGTAAATGATTTATTGTGCCAGCATTGCGTCAGGGTGACGTCAGTGGTCAACAGGGCCGGTCCAGGTCAAACCTGACCATTGGGACCCGCGTGTTAGTAGTTAATTAACTAACTAATTTTGGTTAGTGCTAATCTAAGTTAATTAGCAGGGCGGTCCCATGTGTCATAGACTCAGGGGAAGTCAACCCGGGCCCACACGGGGTCAAATAGGGTCAAACTCGCCGGCGTTTAGTCGCCGGCGAGGCCAGACGCGGCGGAGTGATGCGGGTTTCGTGCTCCGGCGACCAAAACGATGGCGGAGAGCATCTATGCGTAGCTGGGAGCAAGCCGCATCGAGTGGTGGCAGTGGGTGGAGCTGGGGTGGCCGGAAACGTCACCGGCGACGACCTTGGCGGTCGCCGGAATTTGGGCAAGGTAGAAACCGAGGCTGCGGGGCACGGCGAGGCACGTGGAGTGGTGCTACGGGCTCCTGCGTGTGCGGTGAGTGCGTTGGTCACAATGGTGTGGCCGGTGGGTGGCCGGAGTCACGTCGGCGACGAGCTCGGCAGCGGCGAGTGCTCGGGTGAGCGTGGTGCGGTGCACACCGGTGCAGGAGGGAGTTAATGGAGAGGGGGAGGAGGTAGCTGGGCTCACGGCGATCACAACGAGGCAGACGGTGAGGTCGGGGACGAGCTGGTGTTGCGGTGAAGGCGAAGGGGATCTCCGGTGGCCGGAGTTGGAGAAGACGGGGTCGGGGCAACTCCAGAGCGGGCGAGCGCTCGGGGCTCGGCCTGCTCGACGTAGTCGATGACGACGGAGCTCGTGGACACGGTGGCGCGGCGCGAGGACGACGGAGGGCGCGGCTACGTCGACGGTGCGGCGGCAGGGGCGTCGGCCATGGTGCGGGAGAGCGAGGGAGAGGAGCTGGGGAGGAGAGGGCGTGTCTGCGAGCTCGGGGGAGGAGTGTGTGACCGATCCAGGGCAGCAGCACGGTGAGGGGAGGAAGCAGGGTGGCGAGCAGCTGCGTGGCACGCGCATGTGCCGGCGTCAAGCACCTGCCTGCCTGCCTGGCCAAGCCAAGCAGCTCGCTGGAGCGGTGGCTGGGCTGGGCCGGCAGGTGGGCCTGCTAGGTGGGCGCCAGGTAAGTTTCCTTTCTCTCTCTTTTTTTGTTTTCTATTTATTCTGTTTTGTGTATTGAAATAGTAAAAATACTATTTCATTTAGGAAAACCCTGAAAATATTCAGAGGCACATTTGAAAATATTCTCAACAGCCTAAAATTACTTTCAGGATTATTTGGGCATTTTAAAATATTTATAGGATTTAAATTGCCCAAATGCAATTAGTAATGAATTAATCCAATGACCTTATGAGGTCCTAGAAAAATGTGCACCATTTTTGTCAAAGGTTTTAACCCAAAACAAAAATGGTGGACTTTTTAGAAGGGCATTTCAGGTTCATTGAAAAAGTTTTTAGTAAACCCTAGTTGTTCTAGGGACTTTTTATCAAATGGAACACTCTAATGCATGAACTAGCTAGGGTGTGACAACTCACCCCCACTCAAAAGAATCTCGTCCCGAGATTTAGGATCCGTTGGGAAGAAGGTGGGGTACTCGAGTCGAAGACGATCCTCCGTTTCCCAAGTGGCTTCTTTTTCAGAGTGGTGTGACCATTGAACCTTAAGAAACTTGATGTTATGGCGTCGAGTGGTACGCTCGGCTTGATCAAGGATACGAACGGGATATTCCCGATATGAGAGATTATCGTGTAGATCAAGTGTTTCGTGGTCCACTCCACGGATAGGATCCGCGAACCAATGCCTGAGTTGAGAAACGTGGAAGACATTGTGAACTCTGGAAAGATGCGGAGGTAGTTCTAATTGGTAGGCAACTTCTCCTCATTTGGCAAGAATGCAAAAAAGGTCCAATGTAACGAGGAGCCAATTTGCCTTTGATACCGAAACGATGGGTTCCCTTTAACGGAGTAACCCGAAGGTAGGCCTTCTCACCAACCTCATAGGTCATGAGCTTATGTTTATGGTCATATTGACTCTTTTGACGAGATTGGGTTGTTTTCAATTTCTCACGAATAACATGAACCTACTCTTCTACTTCCTGAATCATATCCGAGCCAAAGAGTTGTCTTTCCCCGGTTTCTGACCAGTTAAGAGGCGTTCGGCATTTTCTTCCATAGAGAACTTCGAAAGGAGCTTTGCCCAAGCTAGCTTGATAACTATTATTATAAGCGAATTCTGCGAATGGAAGGCATTTCTCCCAATCCATTCCGAATGAGATGACAGAAGCTCGGAGCATATCCTCCAGAATTTGATTTACTCGCTCTACTTGAGCACTTGATTGGGGGTGGAAGGCGGTGCTAAAAGAGAGACGACTTCCCATAGCATTTTGGAAACTTTCCCAAAATTGAGAGGTGAAGAGACTTCCACGGTCTGAGTTAATTTCCAATGGGACACCATGAAGAGACACTATTCGGGAGATGTATAGGTCAGCTAGCTGGCTAGCGATGATACTCTCACGAACAGGTAGGAAATGGGCTACTTTGGAAAGATGATCGATCACGACGAAGATAGCATTATTCCCTCTCTCGGTCCTGGGAAACCTAGTAATGAAATCCATACTGATTTTATCCCATTTCCATTCAGGAATAACCAAAGGTTGAAGGGTGCCAGCAGGCCGTTGATGCTCTGCTTTAACACGACAACAGACGTTGCAACTAGCAATGTATTGAGCAATTTCTCTCTTCATCCTAGTCTACCAAAACCTCTGGCGTAGGTCTTGATACATTTTAGTGCTACCGGGATGAATGGCGAGAGGGGATTCATGAGCTTCCTTAAGAATCAACTGTCGTAGATGTTGTTTCTTGGGAACCACCAAGCGTTTCTCGAAGAAGACAACACCTCGCTCATCCATGGAAAAACATTTAGCAACTACGCTAGCGATGTTTTCCTTAATCCGGGATATGCCCTTATCACGCTTCTGGGCAGCTATGATTTGATCTGTAAGGTTAGGCTTCGCCACCAGGGTGGATAGGAATCCTCGAGTAATTATGTGAAGGTTAAGCTTAGGAAATTCCTCGTGGAGAAGTGATTGACTTTGTTCTAAGATCAGTTTGTTACAATAAGATTTACGACTTAGCGCACCAACCATGACATTGGCCTTGCCCGGGGTGTAAGTTATTCCTAAGTCATAATCCGAGATCAACTCGACCCAATGTCTTTGCCTGAGATTCAAATCCGGTTGGGTGAAGATATATTTCAAACTTTGGTGATCAGTGAAGATCTCGCAACGATTACCGAGAAGGTAATGTCGCCAAGTTTTAAGTGCATGGACTATAGCTGCAAGCTCTAGATCATGTGTGGGATAGTTTTCCTCATGTGGGTGTAACTGCCGTGAAGCATAGGCAATTACGTGCCGATCTTGCATGAGTATGCAACCTAGTCCTTGTCGCGAGGTGTCGCAATAGGTAATAAAGTCCTTGGAGAAGTCTGGTGGTACCAGTACGGGAGCAGATGTCAGGCGTCTTTTCAGTTCCTGAAAGCTGAACTCGCACTATGGGGTCCACTCGAACTTTCTATCTTTTTTGAGGAGTTCAGTTAGAGGTTTAGCAACCTTGGAGAAATTCTCGACAAAGCAGCGACAATAACTCGCTAAGCCAAGGAAGCTCCGAACTTGCTTGACCGTCTCAGGTGGAGTCCAACCAAGGACGGCTTGAACTCGCTCGGGATTGATAGCAATACCCTTACCAGAGATTACATGGCCTAGATAGGTCACTTCTGGCAACCAAAATTCACACTTGGAGAATTTGGCATAAAGGCGATGCTCTCGAAGTTTCGTCAATACCAGCCTTAGATGTTCGGCATGTTCTTCCTCGCTCTTGGAGTAGATGAGTATATCATCGAGGTATACCATGACGAATTTATCCAAATACTCCATGAAGACCGAGTTCATTAACCGAGAGAAAGTGGCTGGGGCATTGGTTAAACCGAAGGACATAACAGTGTACTCGTATTGGCCATAGCGAGTAACAAAGGCCATTTTGGGAATGTCCCCATTTTTGATTTTGATTTGATGGTAGCCCAACCTCAAATCCATCTTGGAAAAGACTGAGGATCCAGCGAGTTGATCATACAGATCGTTGATCCTGGGAAGCGGATACTTGTTCTTGATAGTGACCAAGTTGACAGGTCGGTAATCTACAACCATCTGATCTGTTCCATCCTTCTTCTTGACGAAGAGGACGGGTCAAGCCCAAGGAGAGGAACTAGGACGGACGAAACCCTTTTTCAAGGACTCATCGAGTCGGTTCTTAAGCTCGGCTAGTTCTAAGGGTGCCATCTTATAGGGTCTTCTAGAAATTGGGACGGTTCCTGGAACAAGGTCAATCACAAACTCGACATCCCTGTCAGGTGGAACACCTGGCAGTTCTTCTGGAAAGACATCCGGAAAGTCTCGGACTACCGGAATATCTTCAAGGTCTTGAAGGGGGTTGGCATTTAGGGAGTAAAGCTGGCGCTTGGCCACTCGAGTTAAGACATTGACTGTCTTGCCCAATGGGTGAGTAAGTTGAACGGTTCTAGTGGCACAATCAACTTTAGCATAATGAGCTGACATCCAGTCCATACCCAAGATGATGTTTATGTCCGAGGACTAGAGAGCTATGAAGGATGCAAGGAAGACAAGTCTATCGACAAGAATTTCATTCCCATGGCTTACTCTAGAAGTTTGCCATTTGGAACCCGGAGTTTGAATTACCATGGAAGTGGGCATGTCACAGAATGTCGTGTTATGCAATCGAGCATAGTTCTCAGATATGAATGAATGAGATGCTCTAGTATCAAAAAGAACAGATGCCGGATGGCAATTAACAAGGAGCGTACCAAGGACGATGTTAGGATCATCATGAGCCTCCTCAGTTGAGACATAGTTTACATGGCCACGTGTAGTGGTGGCTGGCTTGGCGTAGAATGTCTTTCCTGCTGGCTTACCACGGCCAACGGACTTTCCAGACTGGTTGGGGTTGTTGTTTTGGGGACACTCTCTAATGTAGTGACCCGACTCTCCACACTTGAAACATGTCACAACATTGGGGCGTGGAGCGGCATTAGCAGCGGGGCCACCATAGGTCTTAGGCGGTGCAAACTGCTGGTTGGGGCGAGGTGCCTCAAAGGATGGCCTCGGAATGAACCTGGGTGGCAGCGCTGTGCTTGGAATCCACACCCGGCGCTTCTGAGATCCAGAGCGAGATGAAGAACCAAAATCACGAGAGTGCTTGCATGAAGCGTCATAGTCAGTCTGACCTCTCTCAGAACTGATGGCTTTATTGACCAACTTTTGGAAGGAGGTGCACTCGTGCAGACGAAGATCGCGGTGAAGCTCGGGGCTGAGTCCCTTGCGGAACCTTTCCTGCTTCTTAGCATCGGTGGATACCTCTTCAGGAGCATAATGTGCCAGATTCCCAAATTCACGACTATAAGCATCCACAGTCAGTCAGCCTTGGGTGAAATTGCAGAACTCTTCCCTCTTACGATCCATGAGACCTTTCGGGATGTGATGCTCACGGAAAGCCTCACTGAATTCAGCCCAAGTAGTGATTTGGCCGACCAGGCGCATAGCCTCAAAGTTTTCCCACCAAAGGCTACCAGGGCCTTCGAGGTGATAGGCAGCATAGGTAACCTTATCAGCTTCGGCTACGTTGGCAGAATGTAGCTTGTGGGTGATGCTGCGAAGCCAGTCATCCGCGTTGAGGGGCTGGTCGGAATGATTAAACGTTGGTGGGTACAACTTGATAAAGTCATTGAGTGACACCAAGTCGTTTCGCTGATGACGTGCAGTGTTCTACTCAATCCGCTCCAGCAAGCGGTTAGTCTCACGCTTGTTTCTTTCTGCCTCCAGCATAACTTCGGCTAGAGAAGGCGGGTGAGGCAGATTCTCACCCCTAGCCGCACTGGCGTCCCCCTGCTCCGGGGCAGCAGGGTTGCTGCGGGTGTTGATCATCCTAGGAAAACAAGACAACGGTTTAGACAGGGATGGCACAATCTTGGCAAGGAAGTGCAGAATGTAATGGATAACATGGAATGCTGAGATGCTCATTGCACGACATGGTAATATAGAAACTGCCATATATACCATTGGTCATACACACCGTACATATTTTAGTACAAGCCCAGGCTAGAGTACAACTATGGTGAAAGACATTACATCTTATCGGAGGCATTCCAAGCTCCTATACATTATTTTTCTACACCTCCGGAGCGTGATACACACCAAGTCGTATCCCACGGTCATGCAGGACTGTGGAGAATACAACTATTATAGTACTAGTGAAACTACTACTAGCTCAGACGGCTCCGTAGTAATCCTCATAAAAGTCACCACCAAAGCCTGGAAGTGGAACATGATCATCTGGGAACAGACGGTCCTGCGGAGCCTGCGGACCATAGGGACTCGGATGTGGCCTTGGTCCCACAGATGGTGGCAGACGGGGACCATGAGGAGGGGTGATGCCTCCTACATCACGCCACTCCATACAATCTGGCAACCCAGACCGTACAGGGTACAAGTCCCTCAGGTCCATGTATCCTTCCTGCACCGTAGGTGCAAACCGAGTCAAGGTGGCCTAGTGATCAGCACGAGAGTTGAAAAGCTCCATACGCAAGGCCTGATTTTCGCGGTCCTTATCCTCGAGCATCTCGGCAGTGGTGCGGAGTAGTGACTCCTCATGTGTAGAGTCATAGTACAAAGCCTGATAATACCCCTGTGCTCCAGGAAGTGAGGCTGGCATGTAGCGGAAATCGGTGTTCTGAAGCAAGGCAGTCCTGGCTCGAATGATAGTCATCATTGAGTAAGCTGCATCCTACATAGACATCTCAATAGTGACCCCAAGTCCATAGGAACAGTGAAGGGGCTCGGTGGCTCCAGGATAAGAGGGAAATATCCTGACGGTACAAAGGTACTGGCTCTGGTTGAAGTCTCGGAACTGCTCCTCGACGGTATATTCCGAATACCATCGATAGCCTGTCTCGACCATCACTTGAACTAACATGGCCGTGTGACCGGGTACATCGAGGCACCGGGTCAGACGAACCACTTGGTTCTGGGAACGGTTGGCCATCTGAAAGCACAGAATAATGCAGAGGCATTAGAATTTCTAGGAGGAATCGGACAGCATAACGGTTGTAAATGCTCAGAAAAAGATTTGAGACATTCACAACAGTTTGCAAAACCACTCAACAACATCATATCAAGGTTCTGGTTCAACTGACAACATACTAAAAGTAGTAGAAACTGTACTGAGGCTTGGAACAACAATCCTATAAGCTACTATGGATTAGTAACACGTGAACCTGATAGAGAGAAGAGAGCCTAGTCCTTAACCCACGTAGAATGAGAAGAGAATGACTCAGATCAGAGGGCATAAGGTAAAGGAGTAAAAGAGCCTTACGTTCCCTTCCACAATCAATTCCCCTACATATAACTAAAGCATTTCTAGACTCGACATTGACCAGTTTGGCTCAACGAACCTACAGGAAGTCCGGCTCTAATGCCAACGCTATCAGGACCCCGATTCTAAGTCACATTGATCTAGCCTGTAACACCTCATATCACTTTGCGGCCTCACACACGGTATCCCCACGGGTGTCGCCTTACCAAGGCCCGGGACTGTTTGCGCCTTTTGTCTCACGTATATGATAGTGTCGCTAGCATCCATATGACAGAGAAGCCGGGCCGACATGGCTAGTAGTGAACCCAAAGCAGCACAGACCTATGGGGACAGGCATACATGAATCACATCGAGCATGTCGGTCAACAGCGTGTGAATCCAGGCAGTAGCACTGGGCTAATAGGACTCTGGGGAACCCGGGCTGTAGCAGGCTAGGCAGGACTCCGGATGTCACCGCGTGACATTTCCCCGAAGGGACAGACATAGGAACAAAGTGAAACACATGTCGGCCAGTCAAGTGTCCTGAGCAGTAGTGCTGGGCTAGCAGGACTCCGGTGAACCGGGCTGTAGCGGACTACTATGGCTCAAGGAGCACTAGACTACATTTTCCCATAAGAGAGGCTGCCAAGGATAAACAACTAGATTGTTGGATCCCACACATACCAAGCATTTCAATCATACACACAATATGCTCGATATGTGTAAATACAACATGGCATCACAACAAAACTCTACAACTCAAGTACTTTATTTAAAGGCTCCGGAGAGCCATACATAACATGTTCATACAGGTAGGGGTCACAAGACCCGACACTCAAGTCATACAAGCATAGAAGCACATGCGGAAGCAAATAAGTCTGGGTACAGACACTAGAAAGAAAGAAGGCTTGTCGAAGCCTGTCTATCTACATAGGGCCCTCCATGGCCAGAATCACCACCTGGGTGGCAAGTTACTCATCGACGTCGAGGTCTACGTAAAACCCATCGGAGAGGGCGGTGTTGTCGTTTGAAAACAATAATTAAAGCAACATGAGTACAAAGGTACTCAGCAAGCCTTACAACAGATCCTACTATACATGCTTATTCTCAAGAAGGTGGTGGAGTTATTGCAGCAAGCCAGCTTTGACTCTTGGCTAAGCTATCCTATGAGACACCACTTTAAAATAGTTTTCGCACACAAGTCCACTAATCACCAACACAATACTCCACCGGGGATCCTCCCTCGTCATCCTACGAGAGGGCCATCCTTGCTACTCACACTTATCTTGAGTCTTTTAGTAGTAACCATTAACTTGTCTATGAACTGTAGAGGCAACCAAGTAGTCCTTTACCGCGGACGCGGCTATTCGAATAGTTTTATACCCTGCAGGGGTGTACTTCGTCACACATGTTTCCACCACTTAGCATCTGCACACGACATGTGCTCGAGAGACTTCAAGCGAAAGCCGACGTGGGTGTAGACCACGACCTGACTAACCGCACAAGTCTCTAGTCCAGGCTTATCGCCTATTCGGGTTCCATCCGCAAGGAAATCCGGCCGGGGTGTCCTCAACGGCCCCAAACGATTTGTGCAGGGTTCCCGAGACACCAAACGGGCGACTCGGTACACCGTGCCATGGTGTATCTACCGCATCATAGCCCACCCCTGGGGTCAGCGCTACACACGACCATCAACACATAACCTATAAACACCAGAAACTAGTTGCAACTCCTGGACAGAGGACGAGAGGGATCAGTAAGTTGAGCGGGGTCGTATTTCAGGGCCCAATGTGTGGTAGTAGCTTAATCTTAAATCACGCATACAGATCTCAGTTCTTAGGGACAGGCTCAATGAAACAACCCACCATGTACTCCTACATGGCCTCTCATCGATACCATTACCAAATCATGTTCAACACATCCCTCACATTACCGTCGTAATCATTTCACTCTAGCCCATCACCCAGATGAACCAGACCTGACACAACCCTAAGCATAGCAGGCATAGCAAGGTAGGAAACACACACATGGCTCAATCAACTCCTACACATGCTAGTGGGTTTCATCTAGTTACTGTGGCAATGACAGGTCATGCAGAGGATAAGGGTTCAACTACCGCAGCACACAGCAGTTTGAAACATTGTTGTCTTAATGCAGTAAATGAGAGCAGAAGCGAGAACATGGGATTGTATCGATATGATCAATGGGGCTGCTTGCCTGATGGAGTAGTAGTAGGGTACTGCCCTTCAGCTGGATACTTGGAAATATCCTTGGAGGCAGAACCTACCATGAAAGACACCACAGAACACAATCATCACACGGCAATATGCAATAATATGATGCATGCTATGACATGGCAATATGAGGTGTCCTGCCTAATGCAATGTGAAACAAGTTGGTTTGGGTCCATTTGAATGAAAGATTCAAATGGAAGCTTATGTTCTTAACCCTTATAAGTGTATTATCTTGTTTCACCTAAACAGCAAGGTTAAAGTGTTTTGTCATGCATGAAACCATTACAGATGGAAAGACTGAATTTTTCTGATCAAATTTCATATATAAATCTTTGCCTTTGGAGTTACAGATTAAAAGTTATGAATTTTTGAAGTTTGTAATATTTTCTGGAATTTCCTGTATAAGAATAAATCCAGTAAATGATTTATTGCGCCAGCATTGCGTCAGGGTGACGTCAGTGGTCAACAGGGCCAGTCCAGGTCAAACCTGACCATTGGGACCCGCGTGTCAATAGTTAATTAACTAACTAATTTTGGTTAGTGCTAATCTAAGTTAATTAGCAGGGCGGTCCCACGTGTCATAGACTCAGGGGAAGTCAACCCGGGCCCACACGGGGTCAAATAGGGTCAAACTCGCCGGCGTTTAGTCGCCGGCGAGGCCAGACGCGGCGGAGTGATGCGGGTTTCGTGCTCCGGCGACCAAAACGATGGCGGAGAGCATCTACGCGTAGCTGGGAGCAAGCCGCATCGAGTGGTGGCAGTGGGTGGAGTTGGGGTGGCCGGAAACGTCGCCGGCGACGACCTTGGCGGTCGCCGGAGTTCGGGCGAGGTAGAAACCGAGGCTGCGGGGCACGGCGAGGTGCGTGGAGTGGTGCTATGGGCTCCTGTGTGTGCGGTGAGTGCGTTGGTCACAATGGTGTGGCCAGTGGGTGGCCGGAGTCACGTCGGCGACGAGCTCGGCGGCACCGGGTGCTTGGGTGAGCATGGTGCGATGCACACAGTGCAGGAGGGAGTTAATGGAGAGGGGGAGGAGGTAGCTGGGCTCACGACAATCACAACAAGGCAGACGGCGAGGTCGGGGACGAGCTGGTGCTGCGGCGAAGGCGAAGGGGATCTTCGGTGGCCGGAGTTGGAGAAGACGGGGTCGGGGCGACTCCAGAGCGGGCGAGCGCTCGGGGCTCAGCCTGCTCGAAGTAGTCGATGACGGTGGAGCTCGTGGACACGGTGGCGCGGCGCGAGGACGACGGAGGGCGCGGCTACGTCGATGGTGCGGCGGCAGGGGCATCGGCCATGGTGCGAGAGAGCGAGGGAGAGGAGCTGGGGATGAGAGGGCGTGTCTGCGAGCTCGGGGGAGGAGTGTGTGACCGATCAAGGGCAGCAGCACGGCGAGGGGAGAAAGCAGGGCGGCGGGCAGCTGCGTGGCGCGCGCAGGTGCCGTCGTCGAGCGGTGGCTGGGCTGGGCCGGCAGGTGGACCTGCTAGGTGGGCGCCAGGTAAGTTTCCTTTCTCTCTCTTTTTCTGTTTTCTATTTATTCCGTTTTGTGTTTTGAAATAGTAAAAATACTATTTCATTTAGGAAAACCCTGAAAATATTCACATGCACATTTGAAAATATTCTCAACAGCCTAAAATTACTTTCAGGATTATTTGGGCATTTTAAAATATTTATAGGATTTAAATTACCCAAATGCAATTAGTAATGAATTAATCCAATGACCTTATGAGGTCCTAGAAAAATGTGCACCATTTTTGTCAAAGGTTTTAACCCAAAACAAAAAAGGTGGACTTTTTAGAAGGGCATTTCAGGTTCATTGGAAAAGTTTTTAGTAAACCCTAGTTGTTCCAGGGGGGTGCTGGGGGTTCTGTCATCCCCATTTCAGTTTTCTGGGAAAATAAGCATGATGCAACACTCTAATGCATGAACTAGCTAGGGTGTGACATAATCATCGGAAGAAGTCCCGGTTATTGTCACTCCAGGGTTACCGGATAATAACACGTAGTAGGTGACTATAACTTGCAAGATTGGATCTAGAACATGGATATAATGATGATAACATAAACGGTTCAGATCTGAAATCATGGCACCCGGGCCCAAAGTGACAAGAATTAAGCATGGCAAAATCATAGCAACATCAATCTAAGAACATAGTGGATACTAGGGATCAAGCCCTAACAAAACTAACTCGATTACATGATGACTCTCATCCAACTCCTCACCGACCAGCGATCCTATGAAGGAATTACTCACTCCCGGTGGGGAGCATCATGGAATTGGCGATGGAGAACGGTTGGTGATGACGAAGAACGAAGACCCCCCTCTCTGGAGTCCCAAACGGACTGCAAATCTGCTCTCCCAAGGAAGAATAGGGCTTGGCGGTAGCTTCGTCTCATGGATCGCGATAATTCTTTCTCCCCAATTTTTTCTCCGAAAATAGGAATATATAGTGTTGGTTTCATGGTCTGCGGGGCCACTAGGTGGGGACAACCCACCTGGGCACGCCAGGAGAAGGGGCGCGCCCTGGTGGGTTGTGCCCACCCACGGGCCCCTCTTCGGTAGGTCTTGGCTCCAGAAATTCTTATATATTATATAGAAATTCCTCGCAAAGTTTCGTTCCATTCCGAGAACTTTTATTTCTGCACAAAAACAACTCCATGGTAGTTCTGCTGAAAACAGCGTCAGTCCGGGGTTAGTTTCATTCAAATCATGCAAATTAGAGTCCAAAACAAGAGGAAAAGTGTTAGGAAAAGTAGATACGTTGGAGACATATCAACTCCCCCAAGCTTAAACTTTTGCTTGTCCTAAAGCAATTCAATTGATAAACTGAAAGTGAAAAAGAAAAACTTTTACTAACTCTTTTGCTCTTGTTTGCATAAATAAGCTTAAACAGCACCCAGGTTTTCAGCCAACATTATAACTAACCATGTCGACAATAACTCTTAAAGATTATAATGACTCATATCAGTGACATAATCAGCTAGCGAGCAATAATAAGATATCTCAAACAGCAACACGTTGTCAGAACAACCATGATATTATATGACAATAATGGTATCTCGCTAGCCCTTTCTGAGACCGCAAAACATAAATACAGAGCACCTGCAAAGTTCAAGCAGCGACTAAACATTGTAATTCATGGTAGAAAAGATCCAGTCATGGTGCACCCAACATTAGCTACACATAATGCATAAATCATGACAAGTGTGATCTGCTTAGTTTCTGGCGCTTGTTTTAGAAGGTGGTGACACAACATAAAAGTAAATAGAAAGTCCCTTCGCAGAGGGAAGCAGTGATTTGCATAGGTGCCAGAGCTCAATTTTTAAAATAGAGATAAATGATATTTTGAGACATGCACCCTTTTCATTTACTTCACAACCATTAGTTATCAATATCTCCCATGCTAAACAGGCTAGTGTCGGTTCCCAAGCGATAAAAGTAAAGGTTTTGACTCCATTGGGAGTTTTTGTTTGATTATTCGAGCGATTAACTGTTTTTGTATTTTGCAGGTTGGGACTGGGCATCCCTATTACCGCCCTTTTCTCATGTGATGGCGAGTGAATAAACACTCGAATTGGGAATAACCCGTTTCGCATGGAAGATACCGACCACCTCCTATCATTCCATGAACGATCCAGGCACACAAAATGGATAATTTTTAGAAGTTTTTTAGAGGTGGCACATGCAAATTTACTTAGGACGGCATGGTAATACCGTATATAGGTAGGTATGGTGGACTCATCGGGAATAACTTTGGGTTCAAGGTTTTTGATGTACAAGCAGAATCCCCACTTAGTACAGGTGAGGGAGTCCTGGATTAGGGGGTGTCCGGACAGCCGGACTATATCCTTTGGCCGGACTGTTGGATTATGAAGATACAAGATTGAAGACTCCGTCCCGTGTCCAGAAGGGACTTTCCTTGGCGTGGAAGGCAAGCTTGGCGATACGGATATGCAGATCTCCTACCATTGTAACCGACTTTGTGTAACCCTAACCCTCTCCGGTGTCTATATAAACCGGAGGGTTTTAGTCCGTAGGACAACATACACATAAACAATCATACCATAGGCTAGCTTCTAGGGTTTAGCCTCTCCGATCTCGTGGTAGATCTACTCTTGTACTACCCATATCATTAATATTAATCAAGCAGGACGTAGGGTTTTACCTCCATTGAGAGGGACCGAACTTGGGTAAAACTTTGTGTCCCTTGCCTCCTGTTACCATCCGGCCTAGACGCACAGTTCAGGACCCCCTACCCGAGATCCGCCGGTTTTGACACCGACATTGGTGCTTTCATTGGGAGTTCCTCTGTGTCGTCGCCATCAGGAAGGATGCCTCGCCCCGTCTTTAAATACGGAACCGTTGCTAAGGGAGCTTTGGCTGTCGGCCAAACCCTCTGGCTAGGTGGTTTTCTCATGACCGCCTGTTCGGCTTCTGCGCCGACGATGACCTCTCGAGCCATCGAAAACAATCTTCATGTCAGCTCGGAACTCGCCGAGCAGTTAGATCCAATGGAGCTCTCCTCCATAAACGAGCTCTTGGATCGCTTCGCCGCCCTGGGAGTCGCCACGGATTACGACCAGATTGGGCCTAAACCCGATCTGAGAGAGATTAACTCTCCCCAAGTCACCCATCACGTTGCCGTGGTAGAGGGACAGTGCGGCGACCCTTTATCTATCTTAAGGACTCGCTATGTCTGGATTCCCGATCCCTCCAAGCCGGATACCCGCGGAGGGGAGGATATCACTCAAGACCTGAATTTAGAGTCAGGCGACGGGCTGGATTCATTGGACAACATCCAGGAATCCAAATTTTCGAGTTCGGAAATTCCTCGCCCTCTGAGCCTTAGATGGGGTGAGGCTTCGGATTTAAAAATGGCAGCTTACCGCAACGTCGTCCTAAAAATGTCAGCTCGGTTCGAGGGGCTTGAATTTCACCATATAGCCCGGGAAAATAATCAGGCGGCAGATGTCCTGGCACGCATCGGCACAAAACGCGATGTAGTCCCCCCCAACATCTTCTTGGAAAGGTTGTTCAAGCCATCCGTAGTATGGGAAGGGGAGCCGAACAATAACAGCTCGGACCCAACCGCACTGCCCGACACCGAACATTCTGACACAATCGGAGGCTCTGCCAATGAAATAACACCTTCAGCCCACGTAATAATGGCCGTCATCGCCCCGTGGACGAACCATTCCTCGCCTACCTTACTAGGCAGGAACTCCCCGAGGACCAAAATGAGGCACGCTGCATAGTGCGGCGATCCAAAGCCTACAGAGTCCACGAGGGAGAGCTTTATAAGAAAAGCACTACCAGAGTCCTTCAAAGGTGCATCTCCGAAGAGGAGGGGCGGAACCTTCTGGCTAAAATTCATGCCGGACTCGGCGGTCATCACGCTGCAGCCCGGTCCCTTGTAAGCAAGGCCTTCCGTATAGGCTTTTATTGGCCAACGTCCCGGGTAGACGCTCAGGACTTAGTCCAACGATGCACCGGTTGCCAGCTCTTTGCAAACCAAAGCCATATGCCACCCACCGCCCTCCAAACTATCCCCATTACTTGGCCCTTCGCGGTCTGGGAGCTTGACATGGTTGGAGCCCTTAAAGGCGGAACCCACAAGCAAAAATACTTACTGGTCATGGTGGATAAGTTCACCAAATGGATAGAAGCCAAGCCTGTTAAGACGGCCGAATCCGGACCGGTGATAGACTTTATATCCGGGGTTGTACACCGTTACGGCGTCCCCCACATCATCATCACTGATAACGGCATGAACTTCACGGCCGACGAGGTAAAACTCTGGTGCAAAAACATGGGCATCAAGCTTGATTATGCTTCCGTCTATGACCCACAAACTAACGGCCAGGTCGAACATGCAGATGGTCTTATCATGAGCGGCATCAAACCCAGATTAGTGCGGTCCCGCAAGGAATCTAACACGCACTAGGTAGAGGAGCTCGACTCCGTACTCTGGGGGCTGCAGACCACGCCGAATCGCACCACCGGATACACACCATTCTTTATGGTGTACGGCGCAGAGGCAGTTTTGCCTTGCGACATAATTCATGACTCACCTCGAGTGCGCATGTACGAAGAAAGAGAAGCCGAGCTCGATCGGCAGGACAGCTTGGATGCATTGGAGGAGGAGCGTGATGTGGCAAAAGCCCGTTCCGCATTCTATCAACAGCAGGCTCGAAGATACCAAAGAAGAGAAGTACGGGCCAAAAATTACAACGTTGGCGAATTAGTTCTACGACTACCGGACAAGAAAAAGGACAAACTCAAGCCCAAGTGGGAAGGTCCCTTCATAATTGACCAAGTCCTGACTGGTGGAGCGTACCACCTACGGGATGCATCGGATAACCGAATCGAGCCAAACCCATGGAACGCAGCCCGTCTCCGAAGATTCTATGCCTAGCGCCGGACTCTGTGTTCGTCTCCTTCCTCTGTCCATTTTTTATATATTTTCTGTCTTACATTTCTCTTCTTCTCTCTCTCTCTTATAGCCTCTAAAGGCTCATAAAGTGACGCCCTATCCGCGCTCATTAAACCTGGGGGCTTCTTTAAACAAAAGCTTATTCATACGGGCTTCATGCCCAACACATGTGTCACACTTCCGCATGTACCTTTTATTCACCATTATATGCATCGATATGACTTAAGTTTTGGCCAAGCTGGGTTGCCTGGCTCCTGTGCTTACCCCTACGTTCCCGGTTGCTCGGCTAGGTGGTAAAGGGAGCACCTCTGCGATTGTTACTGCCGGGTCAGCCGGACGTGTACCTCAGACTGGGTGAAGCCGAAAGCTAGCGTTCTTAAGGGAATATTCGGTCGGTGAACTAAAGATGATATTTTTATTTTTATCTATA
Organism: Triticum urartu; assembly: GCF_003073215.2. Classification (NCBI taxonomy): domain Eukaryota; kingdom Viridiplantae; phylum Streptophyta; class Magnoliopsida; order Poales; family Poaceae; genus Triticum; species Triticum urartu. The sequence goes on along the minus strand of NC_053027.1, from coordinate 130,741,550 downwards.
CGCCCCTAGATGTTTTTCCTGCGTTTCTTTTCGTAGCATGGACATGCACCTTAGGGCATGCCTCCCAGGGAAAGGAACCCCTAACGGAACTATTCTCCCTGGAAGATGTTTCTTACTAACCATGTAATATAACATAACTAGTCGGGCACTTGTCTGTTCAAGCCCTAATGACCCCTACGCCTGGTCTCCATGCATTCCTCGGTTCCTATATAACCGCATGGGAATTCGGACACACTGCGGACCGTCAGGTCCCGAGGCTGAAGCGAAAAGGTCGGCCATGACAAATGATCTACAATCCGGCTAGAAGGCATTATAAATGTCAATTAAATTACATAGTCATTTTGACTGATTGTATTCCTCTTCAATACCATCTAACAGGCTGTCTAATTTACAGTCCTGCTGGGAATACTTTGCGGCCAACTCTACTTGCCCGTATACTAAGCTTACAGGGATCTCCTTCCCATCGGGCCCTACAGGACCGACCTCGGCCATGTGGTTGGGGTCAGCCTTTGCGTACCGCGTCTTCACCATGGCCCAGGCCTCCCTAGCGCCTTGACGACAGGCTGATATCTTCCACAATTGGAAGTGCCGCCGTGCTCCCTTTAGCTTCTCCGCAATCTCTCCAAGAACTTCGGGCATGGAGACGGATGGCCACAGGGCCTGGGCGACGCCGTGCATCACCTGCCGAACTCGATCGAGCAGTTGCGAGAGCTCGGGAAGAAGGTCACCCGTAGAACCGGGCATCTCCTTTGCAGGACGACGTGTTAGCACACCTACAGACATTGCTCTGTTAGTCGACTTCCCCGCCGAACTTTCTTTCAAAGGTTCGTTCAAGCACTTACTAAATATGCCGCGCCGAAGCCACTGATTCTCCTTCACGGAGTCTGACAGTTGGGCACAAACATCTTTCAGCTCGACGCCCAGCTTGGTGTTGGCATCTTGGAGATCGTTCTTCTCCCGCCTCACCTTTGTCAGCACCTTCTCACCAGCCTTTAGCTAGCGTAGGAGGTGTTGCCTTTCCGGATTCAATCCGGCGCCATCTGCAATTTCATTTGTCAGATTTGCACCAATGTCGTGCTTCACAAAATACTTGTCTTTCGAAGTGTATGTTACCAGAGGGGGTCTCCTTGGGCTCCCCTGTTGCGGCTAGTGCGGCCTCAAGTTGGGCTTTGCACTCTTCTAGCTCCTTGGATAGTAGGGAATTCTTTTCTGTAAGAACCTGCATAACAAATGATCCTTAAATCAGTTATTCTAACTGTTTCAAGTCTCGGGGGCTACTGGTATATACATATAATTACCAGAATTTTCTTACCCGTATGTCTTTTACATACTGCTCTGTGGCTCTGGCTAGACCATTTTGAGCGGCACGGAGGTACGCATCTCCCGAGTTGAAGGTATCTAACGCCCCTTGGGAGAAACAAGCGTCGCAAAGAATTGTCCGGCGACGCCTGTGGTTCATGGCACTCTCCACCTCAGAGTTGGTGGCAGACAACCCGTCCACATCCTCCATTGGAGGAGCATCTGGCGCGCACCTTGCGTTCGCCTCCGCCTCTGGACCAGGCTTTGGAGCCTGGCTGGTGGAGGCGCGATTGGCAGCCTCTCCGGATATAGTCCGGTGGGGTCTCTTTGTCCTGAAAAGAGCGCGAGTGTTAATATGCCTTGAAGGTATAACACCTGGGATAAGGGGGCACGCCATACCTTTGCGCTGACGCCTCGGTCCGGACTCCACTTCTTTTCTGCCCGCGGGGCCCTACGGCTCCTCGTTGGCTTGTCGCTGCAGGTTCGGCCTTCTGCCTTAAAAACCTTCCCTGCAAAGTTCGGTTGCAATCAGGAAACTGAACACGAGTGGGCGGACACCTATTCGGGGTACTGGGACTTCGATCTTAGGTACCTGGGGGGTCAGGATTAGCCCTGGGTAATCGGCCGTAATGGCCACCAAGGCGTTGTTCTTGCTCAATTGATGGAACACTCCATCAATCAGCTCCACAGATATGTCCGGATCCTCTTGAGAGGCTGGGTCGAGGGACCATCCTGGGTCCTCGGGTTGTGGAGGAGGGCTGCTTATTTCCTTAACAGCCCGGCGCAGTTCCTGCGTTGAAGTCGTCAAACTGAATATTTAACAATGGGAATACAAAATGGATGGACAAGTAAATACGGCCGCTTACCCAGCTTGGGGGATTGTGCATGGAGAATCCACCCTGAGGGTTGACGCGGAGAAATTCCTCCTCTTCTCCCTTATACAAAGTGGACAAGATCTTTAGTAGAGCGGCAGCTGAATCCGGCCCCTTACGGCCGTAGCGGGTGGCGTCGTCCTCCCCATTGAAGTCCCACATGGGGTGGCTTCTATACTGAAGCGGCTGCACCCCCCGCATAATGCATTCGGCCATAACCCCGATCATGGTTAGTCCGGAATGGGCTAACAATCTTATTCGACCCATCAGGTAAATGATGTCCCTGTCACCTCCCCTTTGAGGGCTCCGTGGGCGCCAGCTTAGGCGCTTCTTTAAGGGAGCACTGTTGAATTCAGGGAGGCCAATCCGGACAGGATCCGGCAGTGGGACGTCTTCTATATAAAACCATTTCGAGGGCCAGTCTTCAGACGCCTTCTTTGGGGTTCCGGACAGATATCCGGTCCCGGCGATGCGCCACACTTAGGCTCCGCCCACTTGATACATTGACCCCTTCTTGGAATGGGGCACGAGGAAAAATAGCTCCTTCCACAGTCCGAAATGAGCTTCAACACCCAAGAATAGCTCGCAGAGGGCTACGAAGCCCGCGATATGCAATACTGAGGCAGGCATGAGATTATGTAGCTGGAGGCCGTAGAACTCCAGCAGCCCCTGGAGAAATGGATGGATTGGAAATCCGAGCCCCCTTATTAAGTAAGGTACGAGGCACACCCGCTCTCCTTTGGAGGGATTAGGGGCATTCTCTGCTTGCTCTCCGCCATTGTAGACGGCAAGACCGGCTCGAACCGGGACCATATAAGCCGGGGGGATAAATCCCTTGGTCCGGAGCGTCACTAGCTCGCTATGCGGGATGGAACATCTCTCCCAATATCCAGGCTTAGGGCTGGAAGGGCGAGGGGAGGAGTTGCGATGGCTGGCCATGGTGGAATGGACCTTTGTCGGATGCGCTCTGATGAACACTCGCAGAGGGGAGAAGGTGTGGATTGGATCTAAATCCTCGCCCCCTTAAATAGGGCAGCTCATTTATGCGGCTAGGGGTGTGAATGTAAAAACACTCAGACTTCTCATATTCGTTTGACACATGGGAAGCGGTCATTATTGGGCGTAGAAGCCAAGGAGCGCAATCATCTACAAGAAACCAGACTTTATTCAACAGGTACACGAAATTTGGAGGAGAACCCGCCTTGCAATGCCGAAGACAATCTGCGCGCCGGACTCATTGTCATTGAAGCCTGGATTAGGGTGTGTCCGGACAGCCGGACTATATCCTTTGGCCGGACTATTGGATTATGAAGATACAAGATGGAAGACTCCGTCCCATGTCCGGAAGGGACTTTCCTTGGTGTGGAAGGCAAGCTTGGCGATATGGATATGCAGATCTCCTACCATTGTAACCAACTTTGTGTAACCCTAACCCTCTCCGGTGTCTATATAAACCAGAGGGTTTTAGTCCGTAGGACAACATACACATAAACAATCATACCATAGGCTAGCTTCTAGGGTTTAGCCTCTCCGATCTCGTGGTAGATCTACTCTTGTACTACCCATATCATCAATATTAATCAAGCAGGACGTAGGGTTTTACCTCCATCGAGAGGGCCCGAACCTGGGTAAAACTTCGTGTCCCTTGCCTCCTGTTACCATCCGGCCTAGACGCACAGTTCGGGACCCCCTACCCGAGATCCGCCGGTTTTGACACCGACAACAGGCGAAGGCTAGCAATTTAGATTGAGAAGCGGCCAACTAGAGAGTAACAACGATCATAACCATGCATTATGCATAAGTAACATTGGAGACTAGCATGAGTAGGATATGAGCACCATGAACATAAATATTATAGAGGCTATGTTGGTTTTGATTCAACTACATGCATGAACATGTACCAAGTCAAGCCACTCGAACATTCAGAGGAGGATACCATATCATGATACTACATCACAATCATTTTAACGCTATGTTGATATCCAAGATAAATCATTATAAACTCCCAGCTACTTATGCATGGCATGAGAAATTATAATCTATAATTGTCATTGCAAACATGATTAATCATAATGGGCTGAATCATGGACACTAGGTTAAACATATTTACACACACAGAACAAGTCAAGTTCATACCGGTTTCTCTCTGCCATGGCTAGTTCATCGAATGTCATCATTATTGCCTTTCACTTGCACGACCGAATGATATGAAAATAATAATAGTGCAAGAGTGCCATGGACTAAGCTGGAATCTGCAAAACATTTTATTCAATAGGAGAAGACAAGGTAAAATGTGCTCTTTATTAGTTCAACAGTTATTCATGTGAGAGCCACTCAACATTTTCATCTTGGTCTTCTCCTCGGTACAACTCGAATAAAAAGAAAAAATTCAGAGAAACATACTGAAATATTTTTGGAGTTTTTGGTTTTCTTGAACAAGAAAATAAATGGGAAAAACCAAAATGAGAAAAACTATTTACACGGGAGAGCTCCCAACAAGCAAAAGAAGAACAAGGTAATCTTTTTGGGTTTTCTTTTTAATACTACAGCTAAGCATGCATAGAAATTAAATTAGCTACAACTAATTTTTTAGTTTTTTTCTAAAGTTTATCAAACACACAAGAAGAAAGCAAGAAAATATATCTAAGCATGGATGATACAATGAAAAAGTGTGAGCACCGACAAATGGAATAAGTGAACATGAATGTAAAGTCGGTGGAAACACGTACTCCCCCAAGCTTAGGATTTTGGCCTAACTTGGTAGTCGATTAGTAGCCTGGAGGGTAGTAGTCTGCATGGTAGCTCACGGAGGCTCTTGGTGCAGATACCTCGGCCCGCCATGCTGCCTCTACTGCTGTGTTGTGAGCTCGGGCCTCGCTCTCCAGAACAAAAAATCTTCCCTTGCTGTGATAATAGAAAAGAGCAAGCGCAGGCAAATATGTTTGCACGGGAGATGTTTGGTTAAACAAAAGACTATAAGTGAAGTTATCAGCCTTTCCCTTGAGAATCTTATGGTCTGTTAAGGTGTTAAAATATAAATACTGCATGGGTAGAATAGGATCAAAGGGCAAAGGTGAAATACCAAGCCCTTGAGCTAAACGTGTGGCATAAATTCCACCATAGAACCAGCCGTTGTTAGCATTGTGTTGAACTCTACGTGCAACAATGGCTGCAAGGTTATAATCCCTTTCACCAGTGAGAGCAGTACGTATGAGGCTCAAGTCTGGAGCATAAAGCGTGCTACAGTCTTGCTTGCCTACTATGCATTTCCCGTTAAATAATGCAAAGCACTGAATTGCGGGAAAATGAATGCTCTTTATTCTACCTTGAGTCACTCCCCTCCTTTCACCATAACAAAGGCTCGTCAACAATGTTTCGAACTCAGCCTTTGGTGGTTTGTCAAACGAACCCCAAAATGGAAGCTTGCAGTGATAAGCAAAATTCCCTAGTGATATGGTAAATGGACTATCATAAAGCATAAACGATAGCCTAGACTCACGTGGAAAGTATTTAAATCCTTTGACAAATGATTTAGTGAGAAGTTGGTGTTGTTCACACTTATCTGAAAGGTAGGGACCGAGACCAGCATTGCGAACATATTGCTCAAATTCCTCCTTAATGCCCACACGCACCATATACTCATCGCAAGGCCATAAGAATGTTTTGGTGGCGGCATCTTGCGTGGAACTTCACTTGGTTCAACATAAGACCGTCGAGCAGAACTGTCAGTAGAAGATGCCCGCGAGGATCGTCTCCTCAAAGAACTCCTTCCAAATAAGTTCATCATGTCCGCGTACAATTTTCTGAAAATAAAAATTTGGGGGTGACAAAAATTTGTCAACAAAAATTTAAAAAAATTGATAGCAACTACTCATAGGGATACATAGAAGCCATAGCAAGCATTCAAACTACTTAGAACACTAAGAATTTAACATGCAAGCACATCTACAGTACCACCAAGAGTAGCTAATTATTCAAAGTATAAAGCACTAAAACAAAAACTAATTGGACAAATGGTGGAGTCACATACTAAGCAACAATCCCCCGAAACAGTTTCGGAAACGGAGCTTCGAGCAAAGAGATCGAAATCTACGGGTTTGAGCTCAAGAACACGGGAGAGAGAGCAAAGGAGATTTTTTTCTGGAGGTAAGTGATGATGTGGGATGAAGAGCTAAGTGAGGGGGCCCACGTGGGGATCACAACCCACCAGGGCGCGCCTGGGGGTGCTGGCATGCCCAGGTGGGTTGTGCCCACCTGGTGCACCTCCCTCTGATGTTTATTGCACAAAAATTCTCAAATATTCAGAAAAAATCGTGTTAATTTTTCAGGGCATTCTGAGAACTTTTATTTTTGGGTCATTTTTTATTGCACGGGAAATTCGGAAAACGGACAAAACATGGCATTTTATTTTTATTAACTAATAAAAACAGAAAACAAAAGATAAAGACAGAAGGTAGTGCTTACTAAATTCATCAACTTCGTACCGTTCAAAAATGATCCATTAATAAGGTTGATCAAGTCTTATTAACAACCACTTTCAATTAGCATGAAACCGAAGAACTTTCGTAAATCACTATGTTACCTCAATGGGGATATGCATTTACCCAACAATAAGTATTTCATATTTCTTTTTGACAGTAGGTAGAGGTATTTGAAAACTTCTAATAGTGATTGTCGGTGTCAAAACCGGCGGATCTCGGGTAGGGGGTCCCGAACTGTGCGTCTAAGGCGGATGGTAACAGGAGGCAGGGGACACGATGTTTTACCCAGGTTCGGTCCCTCTTGATGGAGGTAAAACCCTACGTCCTGCATGATTTATTCTTGATGATATGAGTATTACAGGAGTTGATCTACCACGAGATCGGAGAGGCTAAACCCCAGAAGCTAGCCTATGGTATGATTGTATGTTATTGTGTCCTACGGACTAAAACCCTCCGGTTTATATAAACACCGGAGAGGGTTAGGGTTACACAAGGTCGGTTACAAAGGAGGAGATATCCATATCCGTACTGCCTAGCTTGCCTTCCACGCCAAGTAGAGTCACATCCGGACATGAGACGAAGTCTTCAATCTTGTATCTTCATAGACTAACAGTTCGGCAAAAAGATATAGTCTGGCTGTCCGGAGACCCCCTAATCCAGGGCTCCCTCAGTAGCCCCTGACCCAGGCTTCAATGATGATGAGTCCAGCGCGCAGTATTGTCTTCGGCATTGCAAGGCGTGTTCCTCCTCCGAATACATCACGGAAGAATTTGAATACAAGGATAGTGTCTGACCCTGCAAAATAAGTTCCACATACCACCGTAGAGAGAATAATATTTCCACAAATCTAATCTGCTAACACGTTTTGGCAACATGACATTATGCCATAGCCCGGTAATTATTCAAACTGTTTCTTTTAACTAGCCCCACACACAACGCGAGGCAGTTTCTTGACACGTCTTGTCAAAGCTGAGATCGTGTTCCCCTTATTACGGGATTCTCATCAATACGGGCGTGGGTAACCCAACCGCGCCATCGATTACGACGCTTGGGGGATAAGCGAGTTTTACCAGGCTAGTGGGGGCGCATAGTTTTGGCCGCCCTTATAAAGGGACAAGGTTTAACCTTTTTTCTACCCACGCCTTCTTCCTCCTTTCCTATCCGTTCTTGCGCACTCGAGCTCCAACGCCCAAGTCCACATCCTTCCCCTCAACCTTCTCCAAACATGTCTAGAGAGGGGGGCAAATGGATGGCTTCCTCCGTTACGGAGGGGCACATCAAAAAGCTGCGCGGCGCCGGATACTTAGCCGCGAATATCGCGCATCGGCTACCCGCTGCGGGGCAGATCGTTCCTACCCCGGAACCTCATGAGAGGGTAGTTTTCCTCCACCACTTCCTCTGTGGACTGGGGTTTCCCCTTCATCCCTTCGTCCGTGGTCTCATGATCTAATACGGGCTGGACTTTCATGTTCTGCCCCCGAACTTCATCCTCAACATTTCGGCGTTCATCATCGTCTGTGAGGCTTTCCTCCGCGTCCGGCTCCACTTCGGCCTGTGGATGAAGACCTCTAACATCAAGCCGAAGGTGGTGGGAGGCCAACAAGCAGAATGCGGCGGAGCCATGGTGGGCAAGATGCCCAATGTCACATGGCTTGAGGGTTCCTTCATGGAGACCATAAAGGATGGCAATCGGCCTGGTTCTACGTCACCGAGCCGCGCGACACCAAATGGGTGGCGGCCCTCGAGCTTCAATCCGGATTCCCTACACGGCCCCTTCCTGCAAAGAGAAGGGCTTGTCATGGGGTTCATCAGTGGAGCTGGATGGACTCCAGAAATGTATCCGGAGTATGGCAAGCAAGAAGCTCAAGCTTGTCAACATAGTCCAGGTCATGCTCATCCGCCGGATACTCCCGTGCCAACAACGGGACTTCAACTTGTGGGAGTTCGACCCGGCCCAGCACCAGACTCTGAGCGAGCTCCTCGACACGACGCACAAGGACATCTGGAAGGTGCTGTTCAAGGGCGCCAAGGTCCCTCCCTCTCTCACCAAGGACCGCGGGCTTAGCGCGAAGCACCAAGCGCATTCGGTGAGTTCTATACATCGGGTAGGATATTTATTTCCCCTAGCTTAACCATGTCCGGGGTCTGATCTCCATGCCTTTGACAGGACTGGGTGGAGACGTCGGGGCAGATTAACTGTCCGGCCCCACTGCCGGAGGACACTGCGGACGCTCTCCTGACGGAGATGCTGACTCCGGCTCCTTACAAGGTGCCGGAGAAGACTAAGAAGGCCAAGGGAACCCGAAAGAGCTCCCGGCGCCAGGTGTTATGGGACTCATCGTTCGATAACTCCGCGACGCATTCCTCCCCCGAAGACGAGGAGGACGATGAAGATGTTCCCCCTCCAGTCGGGGGAGACAAGAAAAGGAAGGCTGCCCCTACTGGGGGGGAGGGTCCAAGAAGGGAAGGACTCTCCTTCTGGACTACTCCACCACCACCGCTGAAGGCGAAGACGAGTGGCTGCTCAGGGCCAAGCCCCTGGCAAAGTCGTAAGTATTCGGATACCAGAGTAACTCATATCATTCCTTTGTTGCACTGCTTCTCCTAACGCCGAATTATGATTGTGCAGACCGCCCCAAACCCGTATCGACGTATCCTCGTCGGATGGCTCCCTGAGCTCATCGGGTATGGATAGCGATCCACTTCCGACCGCCACCTCCCCTTGCCCTACGGACAACGCCGAGGTGTTGTCTCAAGAGTCACTGGGTCGAGGGGACACAGTCCCGGATGCACCTCAAAGTGACCTTTCGGACTCCGGGAGCAGTGAGAGCAAAGCCTCCGAGGGCTCCGAGTTCGGCCCTCAGCCGAACACCGCGCCGGAACCTCCAGTGGTTCCGGACTCAGGCAGGCGGCCTCCTTACAAGAGGGGCATGACGCCTGTGCCGGTGACCTCTACCCATCCAGAGGCACCGGAAAATCTGCTGGGAGCGCTTCGCAGCGCTTCCATTGACGAAGAGCACCGCACTATTATGAGTGCGGTGGTCCAGAAGGTTCAGTCCGCCAAGAGCGGACTGACTGAAGCCTGTGCTAGCCTTCTAACAGGCTTTGAGGTAAGTTTTTGAAATATAGGAGAAATATTACCGCATAGACAGTAGCCCCTGATGCTCTGTTCGGTGTTCACAAAGAAAAGCCGAACATAGGATCAAACAATATCGTAGGAGTCTAATACAAGTATGTCTATATGCGTATGCAGGTTTCGCTGCTGGCCTCTGCCGCACTGAATGCGGAGGTCGTGGCACTGAAGCAGGACCTTAAAGGGTCCAAGGAAGAGCTCGGCCTTGCCAAGAGGTAGCTCGAGGAGAACAAAGGTAAGTAGTACCTAGTCTATGGATCTATATAAAAGGAAAGCGATTGCAAAATGACAGGATTATCGTAAATTTGCCAGGGGCCACGACCGAGGTGGCGACCCTGAAGCAAGTGCTATCCGAGGCCGAAAACAAAGCGGCCAAGGAGCGCACCGAGTGGGAAAGGCATGAGGCATGGGTGGGCGAGGTGCAGCAAGAGCTCCACGCTCTCGTGACGAAGCACGAGGCGTTGGAGCTTGACATGAAGATGCGAGAGTCCGAGCTTGCCGCGGCCCTTGAGAGTGCAAAGAATGCCAAGGCCGAAGCCCAAAAGGCCCTCCAGGAGATTGATGTGATGAAGAAGATAGCGGCGGGTAAGGCATTCTATATGCAAAGCAAGCATGTGAAAGTAAATTACCTATTACTTACCCGAATCCGAAGCTCTCCAGGAGCATTCGCAGATTTGCCCCGCAGCGTGTCGGATGCCGCACAGTTTTACCTGGCCGAGGAGGGAAGCTCAACGGATAAGCTATTCTGGTCTCCGTATACTGGGACAGAACACCCGATGCCTCTGAGCGACCAACTGAAGCAGCTGGTCGAGCTGCACAAGGCGGACGAACAGGCCATGAAGGGCTTTATAGACCGGATGTGGCCTGGCGACGCCCTTCCCAACAGCTACTTCGGCTGGTGAGGCGGCTTGTGGATGCCTGCCCACAGCTGGAAGTCATCAAGCAGTCCGTCTGCATCGAAGGTGCACGCCGGGCTTTCGCCCGTGTGAAGGTGCAATGGGCCAAGCTGGATGCCGTGAAGCTGATTAATGAAGGGTCGCCGGAGGGCAAGGAGCATCGCCACCCCGAGATGTACTATGAGGGTGTCCTGAAGGGTGCTTGTCTCGTAGCGGACGAGTGTACGAAAGATATAATATTCGAGTAAATTCGCTCGTGTAATCCTGTATTTATGAAAACTTGTTCATATGCGCTATGCAATGCTTGTTTTAATTTAAAATATTACCTTCTGTTCGGTTGTTTATCAAATCTGAGAGATGGCTAGTCGTCGGCTTCTGCCCCCACGCCATGAGTGCTGGGGTGTTCGGGATAAACCTGAGCACTCTTGTTCCCATTGTTGTGTCCTTCGAGGGAGGTGCTCAACACAACGAACAAGGCAATCGGACTATAATGCGTTATCACTCACACTTATCCATAGAATTCTATAATTTTAAATTTCGGCGAAGCCCCTAGTATTCGGAAGGCCGAATTCGGGGCGCGATACATGCCTTAAGCCGGACAGGGCCGACTCCTCGCTCTAAGCGGCATAAGCCTTTAGGGACTCGAAACCTCTCGAACAGCGACCAGTCTCTCGCCTTATCATGACAGTCAGTTTTAGCTTTCTCTACTGAGGTGCTTAGCCTAGCAGAACCGGGGCATAATCGTAGTAGTTCTCCCAGTGCTACCTTAGCCGATATAGCGAAATGTAAGGTACCAAAACATGGGAGTCGGGCAAACCCAACTATTGACCCAAGACATGATTCGGAGCTGATGCATATAATGCTATAAGTTCGGGGTGCCGCACTGTCGAAAGTGTTCGGACTTCTCACGCTGTATTGTGGGGTATGCTTGAGCCCCAAGCGTATTGGCCGTACCAGAGTGTACGGGTGCTGGATGTCACGAATGAACATATATATATATATATATATATATATATAAATAAGAATGTAATAAAAGCCTTAATGCAATGCATTGTTTATTAAAAAACGTACGTTAGAGCAGAATGATACAGGTAGTGCGATAAGCAAAAAGTAGGACTATGTCCCCTCCAAAGGCAATCTGAGGAATAATATTAAAGCAAGTATTTCACTCGTTATCGTAATCCACCTGGGAGTTCCGTGGTGTGATGTAGCTTTCTGCCTCCTTGGTTGCTGCATCATGTGTTCGGCAATCATGCTGCCGGACAGGGTTTCCAAAGATTAATGTCCTGAAAGAGAGAAAAATAACAAAGCGGTAAGCCCCTAGTGCGGTTTAAGCCGCGTCTTGGGGCGTGCCGTAGTCATGCCCCCTCCCTACCTGTGCCCATGATATTTTTAATGCGTAATTATGTACACATGGCACGAGTTTCACCGTTTGGGTTGGGCCGGGGTGGGGGCCGCATTGCTATGCGAGCTCCGAACATGCCTGGCGGTCCTGTTGCCGATTACTCCGGGCGCGCTTGAAGGTGTGCGGTTCCATAAACGCCGAACTAGTGGATTTCCTTGAGAGGCTGCTTTGCGCTTCCGTTGCGAGGGCCGCAGTGTGCTCCTCCGTTCGGAGAGAGCGCTCTGTGTTTGCATTAACTGTAATGACCCCCCTGAGGTCCTGGCATCTTGAGCTTGAGGTGTGCATAATGCGGTACCGCATTGAATCTCGCAAATGCGGTTCGCCCGAGCAGTGCATGATAACCACTACGGAACGGGACTATATCGAAGATTAACTCTTCGCTTCGGAAGTTATCCGGGGATCCGAAGACCACTTCCAGTGTGACTGAGCCTGTGCAATGGGCCTCTACACCTGGTATGACGCCTTTAAAGGTCGTTTTTGTGGGTTTGATCCTTGAGGGGTCTATACCCATTTTGTGCACTTTGTCCTGATAAAGCAGGTTCAGGCTGCTGCCGCCATCCATAAGGACTCAAGTGAGGTGAAATCCGTCAATGATTGGGTCTAGGACCAGTGCGGCGAATCCGCCATGACAGATACTAGTGGGGTGGTCCTTGCGATCGAAGGTGATCGGACAGGAGGACCATGGGTTGAACTTTGGGGCGACTGGCTCCAATGCATACACATCCCTGAGCGCACGCTTCCGCTCCCTCTTGGGGATGTGGGTTGCATATATCATGTTCACCGTCCGCACTTGTGGGGGGAACCTCTTCTGTCCTCCAGTGTTCGGCTGCCGGGGCTCTTCCTCGTCATCGCTATGTGGCCCCTTATCTTTGTTTTCGGCAATTAACTTGCCGGCCTGCTTGAACACCCAACAATCCCTGTTGGTGTGGTTGGCTGGCTTGTCTGGGGTGCCGTGTATTTGACACGAGTGATTGAGTATACGGTCCAAATAGGACGGGCCCGGAGTGCTTCGTTTAAATGGCTTTTTCCGCTGACCGGGTTTAGAGCCTTTGAATCCGGCATTGACTGCCGTATCCTCGGTATTGTCGTTGTTAATGCGGTGCTTATGTTTGTTGCGACGTGACCTGCCATTGCCGTCCTTGGTATCTGAAGTACCACGGTTCTTTGATATGTTATTACTGCGAGCCAGCCAGCTGTCTTGTCCCACACAAAAGCAGGTCATGAGTGTCGTGAGGGCTGCCATAGATTTCGGCTTTTCCTGACCAAGGTGCCAGGCTAGCCACTCATCGCGGATGTTGTGTTTAAAAGCTGCTAGGGCCTCTGCATCCGGATAGTCGACGATTTGATTTTTCTTTGTTAGGAATCATGTCCATAATTGCCTGGCCGATTCCTCTGGCTGCTAAATTATATGGCTCAGCTCATCAGCGTCTGGTGGTCGCACATAAGTGCCCTGAAAGTTGTCAAGGAATGTGGCTTCCAGATCTTCCCAACAGCCAATGGACTCTGCTGGCAAGCTATTGAGCCAATGCCGAGCTGGTCCTTTAAGTTTGAGTGGGAGGTATTTAATTGCATGTAGGTCATCATCGCGGGCCATGTGGATGTGCAGGAGGAAATCCTCGATCCATACCGCAGGATCTGTCGTGCCGTCATATGATTATATGTTTACGGGTTTGAAACCCTCTGGGATTTGATGATCCATTACTTCATTTGTGAAGCATAAGGGGTGTGCGGCACCTCTGTACTGGGCTATATCGCGACGCATCTCCAATGAGTCTTGCCCGCTGTGTTTGGCCCGGCCAGATTTACTTTTACTGTATCCGGCGTGACGTTTATCGTCTTGCATAGTGGCGCACCCTCGTGATCCGTAGATCGATCTTGCATGTTTTGCTTTGTCCTCCAATACGTCTCGCAGGTCTGGCGTGTTTCCCCATGCCTTTTTATTTGAATGGCGTTGGGGTGCAGGCTGAGCTTTTGGCTGGAATGCCTCTCTATCACGGCCACGAGGTGGCCGATCAGCTGCGTCATACGCTTCTTCCTCCAGTCGGGGTAGCAACCTGCATTTTGGGTAACTCTTGGAGGGGCGTTCGAGTTTATATTCCTTGGTCGCGAGGACTTCGGTCCATCTGTCAGCTAGCAGATCTTGATCAGCTTGAAGCTGCTGCTGCTTTTCCTTAAGGCTATTTTTCGTGCCTATAAGCCGGCGCTTGAAGTGCTCTTGTTCGACGGGATCCTCTGGCACGACGAATTCGTCATCGTCGAGGCTTGCCTCATCTTCGGAGGGGGCATGTAATTATCATCCTCCGCCTCTCCATCTGCCGCTCTCTCTGGAGGGCTGGCCTCTCCATCCTCCTGTCCATGCTGGAGGGGATTGTTGCCATCTTCGGCACTATCCGGAGTGTTATTATCTCCTATGCCGGTATCACCACTTTTGCTTTGGCGGGACTTAGAGCGGCGCCGTTGACGTCGGTGCTGGGGTTGCTTCTTGGAGGGGTCATCCTCAGCTGTCTCGTCGCCATTGCCTTCTTTGGGTGTGTCCACCATATATATATAGTATGATGAGGTGGCTGTCCAGTGCCCTGTGGCCAGTGGTTCCTCTTCGTCTCCCGCATCGTCGTCCATACCATCGATGTCTTTGGAGTCAAAGTCGAGCATCTCGGTTAAGACGTCGACAGTGGCTATGAAGTGGGTGGTGGGTGGGCGTCGAATTTATTCGTCGTCCGCATCCCAATCCTATGGGTCGTAATCCGGCCAGGACTCTCCTGACAAAGAGAGAGACCTTAGTGAATTCAGTATGTCGCCGAAGGGCGAGTGCTGAAAGATATCCGCGGCAGTGAACTCCATGATCGGCGCCCAATCAGATTCGATTGGCAGGGGCGCGGATGGTTCAGAGTTCGAAGGAGAGTCCGGCAATGTGGAGTCACGGGTCTCGCGAAGGATAAGGTTGGTGTTCGGCCTGATCGCCGTTGAGGCTGCAGCCTCCGCGGCGGGGTCTAGCCACCCGCCCTCGGTCGGCGCAGTTGGCTCCGAATTAAAGGTCAGAGCGGATGCGGGTGCGGCCTCCAGGGCACTGTTCGGCGGCAGAGCTAAATCATGCCCATCGTGACAGTGCGGCGCACTCGACATGGGCTTGAATCCGTCGAAGATCAAGTCTCCGCGGATATCGGTCGTGTAGTTTAAGCTTCCATACCTGACCTGATGGCCAGG
Organism: Triticum urartu; assembly: GCF_003073215.2. Lineage (NCBI taxonomy): Eukaryota > Viridiplantae > Streptophyta > Magnoliopsida > Poales > Poaceae > Triticum > Triticum urartu. The sequence continues at coordinate 130,726,260 of NC_053027.1, read as the reverse complement.
GGCGTAGCTTTCAATCTGCTCCAGATGGCCAAGCGAATTGGCCCGCAGTGCAAAGCCGCCGAATACAAAAATCTGTCCGGGGAGAAAAGTCTCACCCTGTACTGCATCGCTAACGATGATCGAAGGAGCCATCAAGCCTGATGATGACGACACAGAGGAACTCTCAATGAAAGCACCAATGTAAGTGTCAAAACCGGCGGATCTCGGGTAGGGGGTCCCGAACTGTGCGTCTAAGGAGGATGGTAATAGGAGGCAGGGGACACGATGTTTTACCCAGGTTCGGGCCCTCTTGATGGAGGTAAAACCCTACGTCCTGCTTGATTTATTCTTGATGATATGAGTATTACAAGAGTTGATCTACCACGAGATCAGAGAGGCTAAAGCCTAGAAGCTAGCCTATGGTATGATTGTATGTTATTGTGTCCTACGGACTAAAACCCTCCGGTTTATATAGACACCGGAGAGGGTTAGGGTTACACAAGGTCGGTTACAAAGGAGGAGATATCCATATCTGTACTGCCTAGCTTGCCTTCCACGCCAAGTAGAGTCCCATCCGGACACGAGACGAAGTCTTCAATCTTGTATCTTCATAGTCTAACAGTCCGGCAAAAAGGATATAGTCCGGCTGTCCGGAGACCCCCTAATCCAGAACTCCCTCGGTGATTGTCGAAGATTTTTCAATAACATTAATACCATTCACTTGGAATTGTTTCTTCGGATGGTGCACTATATGCTCATTGCCATTAATATAAAAAGTGACCTTGCTTTTATTGCAATCAATAACAGCCCCTGCAGTGTTCAAGAAGGGTCTACCAAGGATAATCGACATGTTGTCGTCCTCGGGCATCTCAAGTATAACAAAGTTAGTGAAAATAGTAACATTAGCAAAAACAACAGGCACATCCTCACAGATACCGATAGGTATGGCAGTTGATTTGACAGCCATTTGCAAACATATTTCAGTAGGTGTGAGTTTATTCAAGTCAAGTCTTTTATATAAAGAGAAAGGCATAACACTAACAGCTACTCCTAAATCACACAAAGCAGTTTCACATAATTCTTTTTGATAGAGCAAGGTATAGTTGGTATTCCCGGATCTCCAAGTTTTTAGGTACTCCATCTTTAAAAGTGTAATTAGCAAGCATAGTGGAGATTTCAGCTTCCGGTATGTTTCTCTTATTTGTGATGATGTCTTTCATATACTTTGCATAAGGATGCATTTTCAAGATATCAGTCAAGCGAGTACGCAAAAAGACTGGCCTCAGCATTTCAGCAATGCGTTCGAATTCTTCATCATCATTCTTTTTAGTTGACTTAGGTGGAAAGGGCATAGGTTTTTGAACCCACAGTTCTCTTTCTTTGCCGTGTTTTCTAGCCACAAAGTCTCTTTTGTCATATCTTTTATTTTTAGGTTGTGGGTTATCAAGATCAACAGGTGGTTCTATCTCAACATCATTATCTGGTTCTTTATCATTGGTTGGTTGAGAGTCTTCATGAACCTCATCATTTTCTTTTTCATTATCATTAGGTGAGTGTTCATTACTAGACTGAGTTTCAGCATCGGAGATAGAAGTTTCATTATCATTGCCAAGAGGTTTCTCTATTTCAGGTTCACTAGGAGCATGTGAAGTCCTATCATTCTTATTTTTATTTTTATTTTTAGAAGAACTAGGTGCACTTGTGTTAGCTCTTTGTGAATATTGTTCAATTCTTTTAGGGTGTCCCTCAGGATAAAGCGGTTCCTGAGTCATTTTACCTCCTGTAGTAGCAACTATAACAACAATGTCATGCATATTATTATTCATTTCATGAAGCAATTCTCTTTGAGATTTAGCAACTTTTTCTAATTGTGTTTGGACCATAGAAGCATGTTTTCCAACACCTCTAACATCATTTGATATTCTGAATAACAAGTCACTCAAGCGAGCAATCATATCAGAATTATATTTCAATTGTTTCATAACATTTGCATTGAAGTGATCTTGTTTCCTAATGTAGTTTTCAAACTCATAAAGGCATTGACTAGGATGAATATTGTGAGGATTGTCATTATCATTAAACTTCATAAGAGAATTTACCTTTACCACCTTAGGCAGCGGTGGTGCATTAAGCCCATGTATTTCTTCCATAAGAGGTAAATTTTTAACATCCTCAGCTTTAATACCTTTTTCCTTCATAGATTTCTTTGCCTCTTGCATATCTTTAGGACCGAGATATAATATACCCTCTTCTTTGGAGTGGGTTTAGGCAGTGGTTCAAGAATATTCCAATCATCATAGTTTTTCAATATGTTATTCAATAATTCCTCATCTTGTCCAATAGTTCGTTCCCTGAGAACACAAAACCAGCACAACTATCTAGGAAGTTTCTAGAAGTATCAGTTAGTCCATTATAGAAGATATCGAGTATTTCATTTTTCTTAAGAGGATGATCAGGCAAAGCATTAAGTAACTGGCAAAGCCTCCCCCAAGCTTGTGGGAGACTCTCTTCTTTAGTTTGAGCAAAGTTAAATATTTCCTATAAGGCAGCTTGTTTCTTATGAGCAGGAAAATATTTTTCAGAGAAGTAGTAAATCATATCCTGGTGACTACGCACACAACTAGGAGCAAGAGTATTATACCAAGCTTTAGCATCACCCTTTAATGATAAAGCAAATAGTTTGAGAATAAAGTAATAGTGAGTTTTCCCATCATGAGTCAAAAGGGTGGCTATATCATTCAACTTAGTAAGATGTGCCACAACAGTTTCAGTTTCATAACCATGGAAATGATCAGATTCAACCAAAGTAATTAACTCTGGGTCGACAGAGAATTCATAATCCTTATCATCAATAAAGATAGGTGAGGTAGAAAACTTAGGATCACATTTCATTCTAGCATTCAGAGATTTTTCTTTATACTTGTGTAGTAATTTCTCTAGATCATCTCTATCATTACAAGCAAGAATATCTCTAGTTGTTTTTCACTCATAACATAACCTTCTGGTACCTTTGGTAATTCATATCTAGGAAGGTGTAGCGACCCGACCCAAAATCGGTCAAGTCTCTGTGTAGCTGTACCATCCCAAGATCATGCTGGCACACACCGTACATTGATGAAAAGATTCAAAGTTCAATCACACCTGAATTTATTACATGATTCTCATATCGAGTCTTTATTACAATAGAATAAATTTGGCCGAAGGCCAGCTCATGATAAATAAACTAAATAAAGCTGCGGAAGCGTAGACGAATAGCGAGTCCAACCGACTCCATAGGCAATCGCCAAGCGTGGATCGTAGCCTCACTCCTGGTCGGAAAACTCCTCTGCAACATAAGACGTTGCAGCCGTGTAGGTCAGCATTTTGAATATGCTGGCAAGTCATAGAGAGAACAACAATAATAATGCTAACACTATATGCAATTTGGCTGTGGGGCTCTAAGTTTTATGTTTTTGCGAAAAAGCCAATTTTTCCCTATGACAAAAGGACTTTCTTACAATTACTACAAAATGTTGGTTGTTATTAAGATGGTTCCGCCAATCAATGTCTCATTCCCAATTATTAAATAACCCCTCAATTAATTTATTAAGTTCGGTGTTGAGATTTCCGAAATACTCCAATTTCCAGAGGCTCATCTGTCCGTAACCGGGGACACGACTAATCGATTAGGTTGTTACTCTGCAGAGTCTTGTGCACTTTAGCCGCAAGAATCGTTCCCTCCTTTATGTCCTCGCACTGCCTGGTGTTTGAAGCCGGGATGAATGAAACAGGGTCTTCCGTAGAGTTTCTCTAAGCACTGCCGGTACCCATCCATGTCCTACTGTTCTTCTACATCTGCTGGCACCGTTCGTCCAGAGTCACGCCTAAGGTCAACCCAGCCAGAGCCCATAATGGCTTGCGGCCGCACATGTAAGCTTCCGGTCAAGGGGTATCCATCCGTCTCTTCGTGGCTGGGTGAAGCTTTTCGCAAGATGTCATGGCGCTTCTCCATGCATCCCGGCCATCCGCTGGTTTCTCCAGGGTGCTCGTCAACCATCCTCCACCCAGTAGTGAATGAGAAGTCCATCTTGATCTTGAAGTCATGGGGTTGTCATCATCTTGACTCTCACATCTCCCTTATGAATCTCTCAACCAACCCCGTCTACGAACATAGCAAAATAAACTACATCGTCCTGGGCAATGGTAACAAGGGGAATTGGGTTCATCCTACCTCATGATACTACTCAAGAACTTAACTTAAAATTCTCCTACTGCATGCGTGGTGGGGAGGAACAATTCTAATGCAACAAAATCATAGGTATTGTAAAACATGATCAAATGACTTGCCTGGCTGACGGTCTTCAAACGCTAGTGACTCGAGATAGCAACCTTCGCACTCCGGAAATTCTATCAAGTCAAACAATAGCACAAATAAGTATTTCACTAATGACATATTAGCAAACTGAAGGAAAACACACAAGCACTCAAACCAAAATCAAAGAAAACTCAAGGAAAACAAAATCAAGGTTTCCATCACATCAAGCAACAACAAAGAAATAGTTTTAACCTACTAACACCTTTCTTTACAGATCCAAAACAATGGTTTTACTAACTAACATAAAGGAAAACAACATACAAACTAGGTGCAAAAAGAATCAAACCAATATCTATTATAGAACTCCTGTTATACCTAAAACAAAACTAATAACAAAATAAAATAAAACTTTTTATTTTGCTGTAAATAAATGTTCACCCTCTGTAACTACAGAAACTAATCTAAAATAAATTATAACATAGGAAAAATAAAATTTAAAAAAATAACTAGAACAGCAGAAAACAACAGCAAGCTAAATAAACTAGAAAAGCTTGTCTTCGCATAAAAACTATTTTTAATAAAGACTATAAATGCCCAAATAAATTCCTACTGCTAGGCAAGGTCAAAACAAAGCAGTGACAAAAAGAATCACTAAAATAAAATAATCCTAACTCAATTTATAGCAGAAAAACTAATCTGACTAAAACTAATATAAAACAATTTTTAAAAACCTAAACATGGCCGAATCTAATTTTCTACAGCAACTATAGGAAATTTGCAAACTAGAGCAAAAAGAATCAACTAAAAAATATTAAATAACTTAAAAGATATAGATTTTACAAAACTGAAACTATTCTGTTAAAAACAGAAACGAAAATTAAAATAAAACAACTAGGCGCTAACGGGCCGAAATAGTGAGCGCTCTAAAACTAAACAGCGCCTAAGCGATTAATAGACCACTGCGTCCACGGCTAACAGAAATAAACTGATCGGGCCGGTCCAACTAAACCACAACTTAAAATAAACCCATCTAACCGAAACTAAACCAGTCTACTAAAGAAAAACCAAACTCTTCGCGTGATCTAATCTAGTCCCTAGATTGGAAATCGGACAGTGGTAGGGAGTCCGGTGGCTTACAGCGGCGGTCAACGGTGAGGTGGGCTCGGGCGTTGGTGGCGGGGGTGCTCCGGTGGTCCGGGGCGGCGGCGGAGTCGTTGGGCGGGTGTGGCTGCTCGAAGGGAGCTCGGGGATGGAGTCAGTGGAGCTCGGGGACGACAGAGGCGAGTGGGACGAGCTCGGCGGGGCTCCTGGTGCTCTGCAACTCCGGCGGAGGGCGGTGATGCTCGGGGTGGCGACTTCAGTCGTTCCTGGGCGATGAGAGGATGTCAAAGAGGTGCGTAATGAAGAGGGGGTTCGGGTGAAGGTGCTTAGAGGTAAGGGGAATCCTCACTGGGGTCGGTAGCGGCGGTGAACCGAGGCGGCGGCGGCGAGATGCGTTTGGCGAGGGCGAGAGCTACGGTGGAAGTTGAGGTAGGGTTTGGGGGGGGTCGGAAGAGGAGATGCGTAGGTATTTATAGGACATAAGCGTGGGCGAGGGGTCGACTCGGGATCACGATCCCGAGAGGATCGCGGTGTCGGGTGCACTCTGCGCGTGCTCCGGCACGATGTGTCATGGGCGAGAGGTTAGGGATAGGGTGGGGTCCCGGGTCAGTGAGAGGGAGAGAGGAGGCGGCGAGTGGTCGACCGAAGGGAAGGGTTCGGGCGTCGAGCGCTGGGGCAGGCCGGCTCGGTCGCTGGTGGGCTGCGGCTCGGCGCTGCTGGGCTTGCTTGGCCTGGCGTCGGCTGGGCCGGTTGGCCTGGCTCGTGCCTGGGTCTTTTCCTTTTTTTTGAATTACGACAGAGAGAGAAAACTAATATAAGAGAAAACTATAATATTTATATAGGACATATATATATATAAAATCAGAGAAATAAATCCTACAACGTGAACATTTTTCCAGAGGCAAAATAGAAACAAAATAAAAACATTTTTTTTGTAGATTCCAAATAAAATCAAATTTGAATTCAAACTTTTTTGGCAATATTTTCTTCTGACATTTTTCTTTGGAGTGTCATGTTTACTCCTCTCATACTTTTGCTCAAGTATTTGTCAGGTATTTTTGAAATAAATTTCAATTGCCAAAATCAAATTCAAAATCAAATAAAACTCAAATGCCTCTGAAATTTCCAAATGCCACTCAATTCAAACAAAATTCATAGATGCTTAGCTAATAATTATAGAACATTCCAAATTGAAAATTTGGGATGTTACAAAAGGCTAGTTCTAGTAGGTGTTTCGGGAGTTTTAGTTTCAAGCTCATCATCAGATTCAACAACATTATGTTGTATTACTCTTGCAATTTGTTCATCAAGAAATTCACCAAGTGGCACATCATCATTAACAATCAAGGTACTAGCACAATCATAAGCACCATTCATGGTAGAAGTAGCATCATCAATAACTTGCGACATATTAGAATTAATAGCATGTGGTGGTGTTGCAAGTTTATTCATAACAGAAGGTGAATCTAAAGCAGAACTGGATGGCATTTCCTTACCTCCCCTCGTCCTTGAGGGAAATATCTTAGTCTTAGGATCCTTCAGATTCTTCATAGTGATAAATTGGTAATAATCCCAAGTGACTCAACAAATATAGCTATGCTCCCCGGCAACGGCGCCAGAAAAAAGTCTTGATAACCCACAAGTATAGGGGATCACAACAGTTTTCGAGGGTAGAGTATTCAACCCAAATATAGATTCAACACAAGGGGAGCCAAAGAATATTTTAAGGTATTAGCAGCTAAGTTGCCAATTCAAGCACACCTGGTGATTAATTATCAGCAGCAAAGTGATTAGTAGCAAAGTAGTTTGATAGTTTTGATAGTAGTGACAACAACAATAGTAACAATAACGGTGATAACAATAGTTTTGTAGCAAGTGTAACAGTGATGATAGCAGTAGTAACTTAGCAGAAACAATATGGAAAAGTTCGTAGGCATTGGATCGGTGACTTGTTGGATGATATTTATCATGTGATAGTTATAACCTAGGGCAACATGGCACTAGCTCTAGTTCATCGATATAATGTAGGCATGTATTCCCTAAATAGGCATACGTGCTTTATTAAAAGAACTTGCATGACATCTTTTGTCCTACCCTCCCGTGGCAGCGGGGTCCATATTGGAAACTAAGGGATATTAAGGCCTCCTTTTAATAGAGAACCGGAACAAAGCATTAACACATAGTGAATACATGAACTCCTCAAACTACGGTAATCACCGGAAGAAGTCCCGGTTATTGTCACTCCAGGGTTACCGGATCATAACACGTAGTAGGTGACTATAACTTGCAAGATCGGATCTAGAACATGGATATAATGGTGATAACATAAACGGTTCAGATCTGAAATCATGGCACTCGAGCCCAAAGTGACAAGCATTAAGAATGGCAAAGTCATACAATATCAATCTAAGAACATAGTGGATACTAGGGATCAAGCCCTAACAAAACTAACTCGATTACATGATGAATCTCATCCAACTCCTCTCCGACCAGCGAGCCTACGATGGAATTACTCACTCCCGGTGGGGAGTATCATGGAATTGGCGATGGAGAAGGGTTGGTGATGACGAAGAACGAAGATCCTCCTCTCCGGAGTCCCAAACGGGCTCCAGATCTGTCCTCCTGAGGAAGAACAGGGCTTGGCGGCGGCTCCATCTCGTGGATCGCAATAATTCTTTCTACCCGATTTTTTCTCCGAAAATAGGAATTTATTGCGTTGGTTTCAGGGTCTGCGGGGCCACCAGGTGGGGACAACCCACCTGGGCGCGCTAGGAGAGGGGGGCGTCCTAGTGGGTTGTGCCCACCCAGGGCCCCTCTCCGGTAGGTCTTGTCTCCAGAAATTCTTATATATTATATAAAAATTCCTCGCAAAGTTTCGTTCCATTCCGAGAACTTTTATTTCTGCACAAAAACAACACCATGGTAGTTCTGCTGAAAACAGCATCAGTCCGGGGTTAGTTTCATTCAAATCATGAAAATTAGAGTCCAAAACAAGAGGAAAATCATTAGGAAAAGTAGATACGTTGGAGGTGTATCATGCTTCACTTATATCATTTTGAGCATGGTGTGCCTTAGTATTTTTGAAGAATTCTCTCTTGCTTCACTTAAATTAATTTGAGAGAAAGAAATATTATGCTCATGATCTTCATTTATATCTTTTTGGTGTAGCTTGTCATTTACTCTTGTGCTTCACTTATATCCTATGAGTAAATTGTTGAATAAATTAATTGTCATGAAGTTGAAATCATATCATGCCTAGTGGTAGCTTCACATTGGGTTTAGAAAGTGAAATCTTTTGAGGCTTAACAATCACAATATTGGTCATATAAGCAATTCATGGATAATTAGTATAAGGAAGAGAACTTTCACATGCAAACACACTATCTTGGAAATCTTTTATGATTGTGAGCCCCCATCAAAATATTATATGCCCAAATTGTTGACGTTGGACAAGGAAGATAACGTAATGGTTTATGTTTGTTCATATTCACATAGAAGTTATATTCTCATAGATCCTTCAACATGTGGTGCTTGCCCCCATCTTTGCTAGCCAAAAATTCCGCACCAAGTAGAGATACTACTTGTGCATCCAAAACCCCTTAAACCGAAATCTTATCTTCAAGAGTCCACCATACCTACTTAAGGACTGAGCAAGATCCTTCAAGTAAGTTGTCATCGGTGTAATAAGGCAATAAAATTTGCTTCTAAAATTGTTAGATCATTTAGTGTAAAAGAAAATTGAGCGTTGTACGAACTTGTGATGCCGAAGAATAAAAGCGACAGACTGCATAATAAAGGTTGCCATCACAAGGGGCAATACAACGTGACGTTCTTTTGCACTAAGGGGTTGAGCATACAAACAAATAAGCGCATGGCAACCTCTGCTTCCCTCTGCGATGGGCCTATCTTTTACTTTTCAGTATTGACTTTTATGCAAAGAGTCAAAGTTTTTCTCCCTATTCCCTTTTTATTTTTCTCTTTTGGAAAGCATCATGTGGTGAGGAAAGATCTAGGCACATATATCCAGTTGGATATGGGTAGCATGAGTTATTATTGTTGACATCACCTTTGAGGTGAATACGTTGAGAGGTGAAATTATAAGCCCCTATCTTTCTACGTGTCCGGTTGAAACGTTTTGCTCATGTGTATGCGATGAGTGTTAGCAATCATAGAAGACTATATGATGGTTGAGTATGTGGAGCTCTTACTTAAACTCTGTTGAATAAGTTGAATTGCAATTGTTTGGTGACTGAGAACATAGGTTATTGAGTTTCAAGAGAATTCATGGTTTGAACCTTAACATGTGAATTGGTTGCTACTTTAACATGAGAAATTTTATGAGAAAGAATTGTTGTTATGATGCTAGGAAAGTGATTGAAATCATCATTGATCAAACTTATGCGCTTTACTAGCATCCACACTTCATAAATTATTTCTTTTATCATTTACCTACTCGAGGACGAGTAGGAATTAAGCTTGGGGATGCTGATACGTCTCCGACGTATCTATAATTTATGAAGTATTAATGTTGTTATATTATCATTATTGGATGTTTTACAATCATTTTATAGCAACTTCATATCATTTTTTGGGACTAACCTAATGACCGAGTGCCCGGTGCCAGTTGTTGGTTTTTGCTTGTTTTTTACATTGTAGGAAATCAATATCAAACGGAGTCCAAACACCGCGAAACTTTTTCTGGATTTTTTATGGACCAGAAGACCACCAATGGTCCAAAGCAGCACCTGAGGGGTCCCCACCTCGGTGGCCTCCCGCACCCGCTCTTTACCCTAGAATTTCACAAATATTCCGAAAACCCTCGGGGTTAACCTAGATCAGAAGTTCCACTGCCATATGGCTCTGTAGCCACCGAAAACCAATCTAGACCCTTTACGGCACCCTACAGGAGGGGGGAATCATCTTCAGTGGCCATCTTCATGATCCCGGCGGCCACCACGATGAGGAGGGAGCAGTCCACCCTCGGGGCTAAGGGTTTGTACCAATAGCTATGTGTTTAATCTCTCTCTCTCTCTCTCTCGTGTTCTTGAGATGTCACGATCTTGATGTATCGCGGGCTTTGTTAATATAGTCGGATGATATGGTGTTTTCCCCTCTCTATCTTGTTGTGATGAATTGAGTTTTTCCCGTTGATATTTCGTTGTTATCGGATTGAATACTTTTATGGATTTGAGAGAACTTGATATATGTCTTGCATATGAATACTTGTGGTGACAATGGGGTATCATATTGATTCACTTGATATGTGTTTTGGCAATCAACTCGCTGATTCCCGCGGTGACATTGGGGTAATCTATGCATAGGGGTTGATGCATGTTCTTGTCTTTGTTTCTCTGGTAGAAATCTTGGGGAACTCTTTGAAGTTCTTTGTGTTGGATTGAGTATTATGAATATGAATTTGCTTTGGTGTTATTTCAGTACAAACTCTAGGATAGATCGAACGGAAAGAATAGCTTTGAGGTGGTTTCGTACCCTAAAAACAATTTATTCTTATGTTCTCTGCTAGATAGGAACTTTGGAGTGATTCTTCATCGCACTTTGAGGGGTGGTTATATGATCCAATTATATTAGCATTGTTGAGAGGTTGCACTAGTGAAAGTATGGACCCTAGGCCTCATTTTCAAGCATTGCAATACAGTTTTGTGCCTGTTTACTATTTGCTACCTTGCCGTTTTATTTATTCAGATTATAAAAACATATTTCTACCATCAATATTACACTTTTATCACCATCTCTTCACCGAACTGGTGCACCTATACAATTTGCCATTGTATTAGGTGTGTTGGGGACACAAGAGATTTCTTGTATTTGGTTATAGGGTCATTTGAGAGAGACCATCTTCATCCTACACCTCTCATGGATTGATAAACCTTAGGTCATCCACTTGAGGGAGAATTGCTACTGTCCTACAGAACTCTGTGCTTGGAGGCCCAACACGAGTCTACAAGAATAAAGTTGCGTAGTAGACATCGAGCCTTTGTAGCCACAAAAAACCAATCAGGAGCCCGTTCCGGCACCCTGCCGGAGGGGGAAACCATCACCGGTGGCCATCTTCATCATCCCGGAGCTCTGCATGACGAGGAGGGGGTAGTTCACCCTCGGGGCTGAGGGTATGTACCACTAGCTATGTGTTTGATTCTCTCTCTCTCTCTCTCGTGTTCTTGATTTGGCACGATCTTGATGTACCGCGAGCTTTACTATTATAGATGGATCTTATGATGTTCCCCCCTCTACCTTCTTGTAATGGATTGAGTTTTCCCTTTGAAGTTATCTTATTGGATTGAGTCCTTAAGGATTTGAGAACACTTGATGTATGTCTTGCATGTGCTTATCTGTGGTGACAATGGGATATTCAGGTGATCTACTTGATGTATGCTTTGGTGATCAACTTGCGGGTTCTGTGACCTTGTGAACTTATGCATAGGGGTTGGCACACATTTTTGTCTTGACTCTCCGGTAGAAACTTTGGGCACTCTTTGAAGTTCTTTGTGTTGGTTTGGATAGATGAATCTGAAATTCAGTGATGCATATCGTATAATCAAACCCATGGATACTTGTGGTGACATTACGGTTTTGGTTCATGTGTGTCTTAAGGTGTTATTTTAGTACGAACTCTAGGGCTGTTTGTGACACTTATAGGAATAGCCCAATAGATCAATCAGAAAGAATAACTTTGAGGTGCTTTCGTACCCTACAATAATCTCTTCGTTTGTTCTCTGCTATTAGTGACTTTGGGGTGACTCTTTGTTGCATGTTGAGGGTTTGTTATATGATCTAATTATGTTATCATTGTTGAGAGAACTTGCACTAGTGAAAGTATGAACCCTAGGCCTTGTTTCGAAGCATTGTAATACCGTTTTCTCTCACTTTTACCACTTGCTACCTTGCTGTTTTTATATTTTTAGATTACAAAAACCTATATCTACCATCCATATTGCACTTGTATCACCATCTCTTCACCGAACTAGTGCACCTATACAATTTACCATTGTATTGGGTGTGTTGGGGACACAAGAGACTCTTTGTTATTTGGTTGCAGGGTTGTTTGAGAGATACCATCTTCATCCTACGGCTCCCACGGATTGATAAACCTTAGGTCATCCACTTGAGGGAAATTTGCTACTGTCCTACAGAACTCTGCGCTTGGAGGCCCAACACGAGTCCACAAGAAGAAGGTTGCATAGTAAACATCAGGCCTCTATGCATCCCTATGAGTAGTTACTTTCAATCTTGTGAAATTTTGTTAACAAATTTCTGTGACCCAAAATTTTTCAGAAAATTGTACGTGAATATGATGAACCTCTTTGGAAGGAGTTCTTTGAGGAGGAGATCCTCAGAGGAATCTTCTAGTAGCAGCTCCGCTCGTCAGTCTTATGTTGAACCAAGCGAAAGTTCCATACGAGATGCCGCCACCAAAACATGTTTATGGCCATGCAACGATTATATGGTGCTTGTGGGCATTAAGGAAGAATTTGAGCAATATGTTCACAATGCCGAGCTCGGTCCCTACATTTCAGATAAGTGCAACCAACACCCCACTCTCACTGAATCATTTACCAAAGGATTTAAATTCCATCCCTGTGAGTCTAGGGTGTCAGTTAAACTGTATGAAAATCCATTTACCATATCTCTAGAAAGATTTGCCTACTGCTGCAAAATCCCATTCTGGGGTTTGCTTGATGAACAACCAAGATTTGAGTTTGAGATATTCCTGACTAGTCTTTGCTATGGTGAGACTAGAGGGTGACGTAGGGTAGAATAAAGAGCATTCATTTTCCCTCAATCTAGTACTTTGCATTATTTAATGGAAAATGTATTGTAGGTAAACAATGTTGTAGTACACTTTGTGCTCCAGACATGAGCCTCATACGCACCGCTCTCACCGGTGACAAAAGTTATAATCTGGGAGCCATTGTTGCACGCAGGTTGCAACACAACGCTGGTAGTGGATATTTTTATAGTGGAATCTATGCCACACGCTTAGCAAGAGAGTTGGGTGTTTCACCTTTGCCATATGACCCTATTTTACCCATGCAGTACTTAGAATTTGATGCTATGAGATGTCATAAGATCCTTAGTGGTGAACCCCATAATTTCACCTATAAACGGTTGTTTAATAGAAGTTTAGTTGTGGACATATATTTGCATGCACCTGCTCTCTTTGATGTTCCCAATAAGGGAAGATATTTTGTTCTTGAGAGCGAGGCCCGAGCTCATAAAGCGGCAGTTGTGGCTGCACGACGGGTCGAGGCATCCACACCGAGAGCCTCCATGAGCTATCACTCCGACCATTATGCAGGCTACTGATTGATTCCCAAGTTAGGCCAAAAGCCTAAGCTTGGGGGAGTACGTATTTCCACCGACATTACATTCATGTTCACACATTTCATTTCAGTTATCGGTCTCCACACTCTATCATTCTATTATCCATGCTAAATTTATTTTCTCGCTTTCTTCTTGTGTGTTTGAAAAACTTTGAGAAAATCCAAAAATATTTCCTGCTTCTTTTTGATTTTTCTTTCTAGTATAGTTAGCTATAGTATCTAAAAAGAGAACCCAAAAAAATTCCTTGTTCTTCTTTTACTTGTTGGGAGCTTTCCTGTGTAAATACTTTTTCTCGTTTTTTGCTTTTCCCTTTTATTTGCTTGTTTAAGAAAAACCAAAAACCCCAAAAATATTTTAGTGTGTTTCTCTGAATTTCTTTTTCTTTCTTTTGAGTCACACCGAAGAGAAGACCACGATGAAAATGTTGAGTGGCTCTCATATGCATTACTGTTGATGTAACAAAGAGCCCATATTATCATGTCTTCTCCTTTTGAATAAAATGTTTGCAGATTCCAGCTTAGTCCATGACACTCTTGCACTATTATTTTCATATCGTTCGGTCATGCAAGTGAAAGGCAATAATGACGATATTTGATGAACTGGCTGTGGCAGAGAGAAACGGGTTTGAACTCGACTTGTCCTGTTTTTTAAAATATCTTTAACCTAGTATCCATGATTAAACCTATTATGATCGAACATGTTTGCACTGAAAATTAGAGATTATAGTTTCTCATGCCATTCATAAGTAGCTAGGAGTGGATAATGATTTATCTTGGATGTCAATATTGCGTTACAATGATTGTGATGTAGTATGATGATATGGCATCCTCCTCTGAATGTTCAAGTGGCTTGACTTGGCACATGTTCATGCATGTAGTTGAATCAAAACCAACATAGCCTCTATGATATTTATGTTCATGGTGTTCATATCCTACTCATGCTAGTATCCAATGTTACTTATGCCTAATGCATGTTCATGACCGTTGTTGCTCTCTAGCTGGCCGCTTCTCAACCTAATTGCTAGCCTTTGCCTGTACTAAGCGGGAATTCTGCTTGTGCATCAAAAACCTTAAACCCAAGTTATTCCAGATGAGTCCACCATACCTACCTATACGCGGTATTACCATGCCGTCCTAGGTAAATTTGCATGTGCCACCTCTAAAAACTTCAAATAAATATCATTTTTGTGTGCCTGGATTGTTCATAGAGCGGCAAGAGGTAGTCAGTATCTTCCATGCTAAGCGTGTTAATCTCATGATGAGTGTTTATTCACTCATCATTGCATGAGAGGGGCGGTAATAGGGATTTCCAGTCCCAAACTGCAAAAAGAAAAGAGATGACAAATAATCAAACAAAAACTCCTACGGAGTCATAACCTTTACTTTATCGCTTGGGAACTGCCACTAATGAATTTAGGATGGAAGATATTGATAACTAATTGTCACGAAGTAAACAAGAAGGGTGCATCTCTCAAAATTTCATTTACCTATGTTTTAAAAACTTGAGCTATGGCACCTCTGCAAATCACTACTTCCCTCTGCGAAGGGACTATCTATTTACTTCTATGTTGTGTCATCACCTTCTCAAATAAGCACCAGAACCTGAGAGCACTGCTATCATGCTCATGCATTGTGCGTAGCTAATGTTGGGTGCATCATGACTGAATCTTTTCTACCATGAATCACAATGTTTAGTCGCTACTTGAACTTTAGAGGTGCTCTGCATTTATGTTTTGCGGTCTCAGAAAGGGCTAGCGAGATACCACTATTGTCATATTATATCATGGTTGTTTTGACAACGTGTTGTTGTTTGAGATATCTTATTATTTGTCGCTAGCTGATTATGTCATCTATATGAGTTAATATAATTTTTAAGAGTTATTGTCAACATGGTTTTTATAATCTTGGTTGAAACTTGGGTGTTGTTTAAGCTTATTTATGCAAACAAGAGCAAAAGAGTTCGTAAAAGTTTTTCTTTTTCACTTTCAGTTTATCAACTGAATTGCTTGAGGACAAGCAAAGGTTTAGGCTTCCACTTTAGCTCCCTCAACACCAGGCGGGACGAGCAGCCCTATACCATGTGTAGGTACACTCTAGTGTCCTTTTCTACTTAGTTCGACAGCTCACTTCAGAAAATCATATAAAAATCAAGCGTTGATACGTCTCCGTCATATCTACGTTTCCTAACGCTTTTCCTCTTGTTTTGGACTCTAATTTTCATGATTTGAATGAAACTAACCCGGACTGACGTTGTTTTCAGCAGAACTACCATGGTGTTGTTTTTGTGCAGAAATATAAGTTCTCAAATTGGGACAAGACTTTGTGAGGATTTTTTATTCAATAAAAGATAACTTTTGGAGCCAAGAACCACTAGATGGGGCACCTGGGTGGGAACAATCCACCAGGGCGTGCTATAAAATCACATATTTCCATAAAAACATCAAGGAGGAAGAATTATCTCGTTTCGCGATACGGAGCCGCTGTCACCTCCTGTTCTTCATCGGGAGGCTAGATTTGGAGTCCGTGTGGGGCTCCGGAGAGGGGAATCTTCGGTGTTCATCATCACCAACCCTCCTCCATCGCCAATTCCATGATTCTCTCCACCGGGAGTGAGTAATTCCTTCGTAGGCTCGCTTGTTGGTGAGGAGTTGGATGAGATTCATCATGTAATCGAGTTAGTTTTGTTAGGGCTTGATCCCTAGAATCCACTATGTTCTGAGATTGATGTTGCTATGACTTTGCCATGCTTAATACTTGTCACTTGGGGCCCAAGTGCCATGATTTTAGATCTGAACCGTTTATGTTATCACCATTCACTACTACAGGATGCTGCCAATGCGACACTACGATCAGAGACCCTTCGATGAAACTATGTGCGATGCCCTAATCGCAAACTGTGGTGTAAAAAACTGTCAAAAAGGTGCAAAACGTTTGTGCTGACGGATGCATCAAACACGGTTCAGATTTTAGTTGCGTGTGTGATTGAGGGCATATGGTTCAGTTCAATTAACCGTTTACGATGAGGAGGAACAAAAGAAACGGGTAGCCAGATGAAGGTGTGTGTGATGTACAACATACGGTTCACTTGGATGAACTGTTTGTGATTAGGCAACACAAAAGAAACGGTCAGCCAGATCAAAGGTGTGTGCGATATATGGCATGTGGTTCACTCGGATGAACTGTTGCGTTGAGACATGAGAACATAAATGGTTCAAATGAACAAGATGTGTGTGATACGAGGCAAATTGGTCTGTAATCAGAAACGTGTGCGAAGACCGATAACAACACAGACGATTATTGCTAACAAGCCGTGTGTGTTGTGAGCAAACGATTGCTGGTTTACAATTGTGAGTGATTAATGAAAACATCACCAATGGGTTCCACTGTTTAGTCAGTGTGCGATGTGATTTTCTTTGTCCGCATAACATCTACGCTCTGTCTATAGAGCATCAACATATATACTTCAAAAGACAACATTTCATAACCAAATTAAGCATACAATTACACAAGTGACTACACACATAACATTTCCACACACCAAAGAAAGCAATTACATTCATACTAAAGTAGGAGAAACAAGGATCTAATCATCCACTTATTGTTGCGACGACGCTTGCCATTGCTCTGCTTCCGGCTAGATCCCTGGCCATTTTGGGGAAGGAGGCACTTCCTTATGTCAACGACCCGCCTGTACATGTCGTAGCTCGTGTATGCCTCCCTTGGCCGCATACACAACATGAGATTTGTCGAGTTTCTCCATCCAGGCCGAGTGCTAGGCATGCTTGTCCTTGTTGCACGAATCCTTCATGTCTCTGTAGTAGGGGTCGATCATGGCCTCGGCGAGGTGAACCAGTGAGTCCTTCTCATGCTCCCTGCTACCCTAGATCTTGTATTGCCCTGGATGTCGACAAGATTCTGGCAGGCGATGCCCGAATTCTCGAGCGCCTTTACATCGTTGGTGATGTCCACCATAGCGAACATGTAGTGGGGGCTGTTGAAAAACCTGGTGAAATGCTCGCAAGGCCTTGTGGCCAGGCAGTAGTGGTAGACAAGGACAGGCTGGCGCATGCACATCTGGGCGACGATGACCTTGGGACGAGACCCGGCATGTGTAACATCCCAAAATTCTAAATTTTGGAATGTTATAATAAATAGATAGATTTGACTGATTGTTTGATTGATTGTCGGAAAATGAGTGAATTCGAAACTTTTTGAAAGTTAAATGAGAGGGAATAAAAGGACTTTCCCAAACTTTCATATTTGCTTTCTGATCTCAATGAATTCAAATTATTTCAACACAAAACCCTAGAGAGAAGATGACATGACTTCTTCCATTTAAAATGAAAAGGGTGTTTGAAAAATATTTGAATTCCATTGGGAAATATTTCCAATTCAGAAACTTTAAGCAACTCAATGATTTTCACGAGAGAAGATAAAATGACTTCTTCAAATTATGAAATATGAGTTGGGAGTTTCAAAGAATTAAATTCAAAGTTCTTTTGAATTTATTTTTTTTCAAATTGGAATACATTAGATCATCATGCATATCTTATTTTCTTGCTTTTTGGTCGATCCTAGAAATTTCACGCAACTCAAGGACCTTCGGAGAGAGTTGGAGATTCCGTTATTTTCTTATTTGAGAGTTTTCTCGAATTGGAAAAGAGGATCATTTGATTTATTTATTTCATCTTCAATTATTTTTCCGACGTCAAAAAAATATAAGAGAGGGAATAATATGACATTCCCAAAATATAGAAAAAATGAAGATTTAATAAATAGATCAAATTTCGTTTTCCGGTGTTTGTTTGTTTTTCTTTGGATAGGGAAAAATGCGCGTTTTCGAAAATTGCATTTTAGGTCCGGAGAAAAGTTCATTTTGTTCGACTCATTTTTAGGAGTCGGGGAAAATTTACTTTAGTAATTTTGGAGCTCGTTTAGATTTTCTTTTCTGTGTTTTTCTGCGTGCGAAATCTGTTAAAAAAAATCAGTAGCGCCAGCTGGGCCAAAGGCCCAAGCCAAGCCGCCGCCCCTGCGCTCCCAGGCGCCAGGCGCCGAGCGCCAGCGCTGCCAGGAGGCCGCCGCCGCCTCTCCCTGTTGCCGAATCCTTTTAGGATTCTAGGGCGCCCCCTTGTCTCTTTTTCCTTGTTTCGTTATTCCTAGTCCTACTCCGTTTATTCTTTCCTATTCTTAGTCTATTTCCTATTCCTATTCTTTTTCTTGTCCCCTACCCCAAGTAAATCCCCCCCTCACCAATATAAATATCCCAAGACCCCCCCCTCTAAATCATCAAATCAAACCCCAAGCCCCCAAGCCCCAAGCCGCGCCCCACCCCGCGCTCTACACCGCCGCCACGCCACCCCACACCCGCGCCACCGCCGCACCTTGCCCACGCCGCCGCCGCCCTACGCCACACCGCCGGAGCCCCTCGCCGGAGACCTCGCCGGAGGTTGCCCCGTGTCTCTTTTCCTCGGATCGTTTTCTTCTAATCGTTCTGATTCTTTTCTTCTCCTCTGATTCATTTTCTAGATTGGTTTTTCGTTTCGGTTTTCTTCTCCAAAACCCTAGATCGGATTCGTTTTCTTTTCCGATTTAGTTGCCTTTGGACCGTTCGCCGGACCATTCGTCCTAACGAATGTGATCACCGGATTCTTCTAGGTTAACGAACGTCCGTTCGTATAACCGTTCTTCTTTTTCTTCTCGTCGGATTTATTCCGCGATCGCGATCTCAGATCCGATCTTCGTTCTAGTCTTTCTTCTCGCTCGTTTATCGGAATCAGGTGATTCAAGCGCATGGAGTTTTGTTTCGAAACCGCCGTTCCGTCTAATCAACTTAAACAAGTTTTTGCTATGGTAAAATTTGACCTAGTTTCAACTTGCTAGAACCGAGTTGTTTTCTTCGGCCGTTGTTTTCCGTTGTTTGTTTGGTTCATTCTCTCTTTGCAACCGGAGTTCTTAAGTTGAACTTTCTGGTTCGTTCTCTCGTTCGAGTTTTACTTGTGCATTAGATGAGTACTTATTGTGTGGTTACTATTGCTTGCTTACGATAGATTGACCGGAGTGTGACGAGTAGATCTATCAAGAGATTTTGAGTGCGAATCATCTTCATCAACCTTGCAAGCAAGTTCACACTTTGATCATACCTTTTCTACAACCCATGTTTTATTGCATTAGATCAATCCTCTCACCTTGCATGATTAGGATCTAATTAAACTGTGGAATGGGAAGTAGATGTGGTAGTACCTATTACCTGTTCATTATCAAACCTTTGGGAGTTACTTCTACGTTTGCTTATTATGCCATGCTATGCTAGTAGACGTGGATTGGGTGAGTAATATCCATGACAGATGTGAGTTGATAATTTTAATGGTTTATCTAAGGTGGCAACTTAAACACACATCTGGGTGGATTGAGGCACCTGATATCTATCAGGACTTGCCTGTTTTTTTTGGACCGCCACCCAGGCTCAAAGGGATCATAAGATCTTTCATGCTAGAAACTTCCGTGTGCAGCCACAAGCCATTATGGGCTCTGGCATAGTTGATTAAGTCGTGCGAACTCTTACAGGGTAGACTAGCAGATGTAGGGGAAAGTAGGTGTACCGGTCTATCCATCGTAAGGTGCTAGCGCTTCTGAAAGACTGTGTCTCGGTCATCCGTTTCTCAAACACCATGTAGTGCGAGAAATCCATCGGAGGCGATCGAGTCTTGTGGGGAAAAGTGCGCAAACCTCTGCAGAGTGTACAAACTAATCATGATTAGCCGTGTCCCCGGTTATGGACAACTTGAGTATCTAGTACTTGAATATCATTGTGAATCTCATCATGCTACTTCTAATTAATGTTGTTGGGTTTTAATTATTTTTAGTTGGGATTGAGAATGCTGTCAACCATTCTCAATGTTACACAACCACCATGATAGTTAAATAAATTTATTCCTTTGCAGTAGTGATAGCCATAGAGCTTTTCCACCAGCCAAATATGCATGTAGTGATATCCATTGTTCATCATTCTCTATGGTGTGAATTTGCCAGTACATTCAATGTAGTGACCCGTTTTCGGGCTGCAACGTCTTATGTTGCAGGTTTCTTACGACGAGTAAGTGATACGTTAGGGTTACGATTTCTACACTCAACTTTGCCGTTGGTGTTGATGGGAATCCACAACCTTGTTGCTTCCGCTATTTGGATTGAGGTAATAGTATTTACGTTACTTTATACATGTGATTTACCTCTGTTATAAATCCTTCGAGTACTGTGTGTGTCAGCATACCGATCCAGGGATGACACGTAAGCACAGAGACTTGACCCATTCGGGTCGGGTCGCTACAAGATGGTATCAGAGCACATGTTGACTGTAGGACGTGACCCTAGAAACTGGCAAGCCCATAGCAAAGATTTTTCTCTACAACTTTCCCTTTCAAAAGATCTTTTACCTCTCTTCTCTTCTGAGCTTATTCAAAAATTCCTTTAGTGAGACCATACCCCTTTCCCCTTTTGACCACTCGAAGATTCGACTGATGAGACCACTCCAAGAAGTACAGGATATCAGACAAGTAAGACCATTCGGAATGAAGAGGATTTTACCATACATTATGATAATGGAAACTACAACGTTGAAGACTCTAAAGACTAGGAGAATTGGAGGCTTTGAAGAATCCCCAGATTTGTATGACCTAGGAATGCTACCCCTATGGAACTTGGCAGACTATGGAAGTTGTCAATACCCGAGATCAAGGTGTATTGGAGAAAGGTCAAAATATGGAGAGTTGAGAACTCAAAGTTTTGTCAAGAAAACCCTAAGGCAGGAGATATCAACTATGGAATGATAGCTCATGGGAATGAAAAGAGCAGAAACACGGTTATCCGTGATGTCATCGCCCGCTGATGCTATTGTCACCGTGCCGAGTTAAGGATGCATTTCTTCAGAATGGATTTGATGGAAGAAGGCTGATGGAGCACCTATTAGTAAGATGAAGTTTTAACCTTAGCCGGTGTATCACCAGGATCTGGAGTAGTACATCAAGAAGTTTAAGGTGCAGCTCCATGAAGCCGTATTTTGACAAGGAAGCATTTTGTGAAGAACTTAGGTCCAAGAAGCTAAAGTAGCCAAGCTGGAGGAGCTACAACCTCGAGATACCGGAGATTTGTCAGGAACTGAAGGATAGTATGACAATGGTTCATGCCAAGGATGTTGAAACCTATAAGTTTGAAATACAACTCTAGAATATTAAAGGATGTCACGAGAGATTTCACGTCAACAGAGATTGATCTGGCAAAAGAACTTGAGAAGGACAAGCATGATTGGAAGAAGCCATTGGAGGCTTGAACAAGGCTTGAAGAGTTTGGAGACGTTGAAGAGTTATTGACCTTTAGAAGACCAAACCCCTGTTATATACCTACGTTAGATGCGACGATTGTGAGCTTTCATTTGTTTGATGTTTTTCGACAGCCACAACAAAAATCTGTCTTTTCAAAACTGTTGTTTGCATTGTGTGCGTCCCTCTCTATCTCTCTTATCTCACCCCAAACCCATGGACCCAATAGATGATGAATGGAGATGAGCTTGTATTTTCTAGACCGATGAGTCAATTGGAGACAGACCGATGGATTCAGAACATGGAGGATCATATGGAGAACAACCCTATAGTCGGAAAGGATATGGCCCAGTATGCTCTTCAATGCTTTGAAAGAGGTGCTGCTACTTGGTGGAGGATGTACCAAACCATCAATGGATGGCAAGGAGTAACCACTTGGAAAGAATTTAAGTTGATTTTGCTAAAGTCACAGTTTGTGTCCCAGAAGTTGAAGCCTTATGGAAAAGACATGAAGAAACCTTGTGCATGCAAGATTTGTGGAGAAATCGGACACAACCATAAAGAACACAAGGATGAATGCCCTAATTGTGAAGGAAGTCACCCAGCTGAAGAATGCCCAACTAGGTAGATCACTTGTTTCTTGTGTGAAGGGACTACCCACTATCCTGCTCAGTGTCACATTTACCCCTTGGTACAAAGAACCATCCAGCAGAAGGAAGAAGCAATGAAAGGAGCTCTTATGGAAAGTTTAGAAGAACCTGTGATGAAGAAAGAGGTGGAGGACACACCCAAAGAAGAACCAATTAAACCCTGCACCAAGTCTTGCTATTCATGTGGAGAAGAAGGACACATCTCCCAAAATTGTATGAATGGGGATCTAGTAGAATTCCCGGCTAAGGAAGTAGAGTATGACCCACAGGAAATAGAAGCCCTGATTGGAATGGAAAAGTCCAGAAAGAGAAGTAGATTGGATTCCGGGAAGGATATGAGTCATGCCATCTGTTATGGGTGCAAGGAGTCAGGGCACTACCTCAACAAATGCCCAAAAAGGAAACCTCGATACTTGTCAGAAGTAATATGTTTTAGTTGTAATAAAGCAGGGAACTTTGCCAGAGATTGTCCGAAGGAGAAGGAGACTTGTGATAAGTAGTTGAGTTTGTAACAGAAGAAATATAGTCGTAGTAGTGAGGACATTTTCCTTTATATTGAGGTGTTGAGTTGAGGCATGTAATGGAAAAACAGGAGATTGTAATAATTTGAGAATCAATAAAGTAGCATCATTGGTACTGATATGGATTTTATGAGTTGTTACTCTATGAAGGAGAATTTTGGCCATTCTGAGGATCAGAGAAATATGGTCTATGGAAGATTTGTGCATTTTAAGGGTGGTAGTACCCTGTAATGGATTTCAGACAAAATGAATACGAGTTTTGTCTCGATATGTGTGATACCCCAAGAGTATGTGGGATGAAGTTGGAGACCGACAGTTGTTTGGACCGAATGTGATCAAGGAGTCAGAAGAGAATGTTAAGTTGATTCGAGATAGACTGAAGGTAGCTCAGTCCAGGCAGAAGAGTTATGTAGACTCAAAAACTCAAGGAGGTAGTCTATGATATTGGAGACAAAGCATGTCTTCATGTGTTTCCTCTGCGAGGAGTTAAACGATTTGGAGTTAAGGTAAAGATAGCCCCGAGATTTGTAGGACCATACTGAGTTTTGGAGCGTATGAGAGAAGTGGCCTACAAGTTGGAGTTACCCGAAGGACTGTCAGGAGTTCAAGATGTGTTTCACGTTTCCCTGTTGAAGAAGTGCCATGCAGAGATGGCCAATATTCCCCTGTAAGGACGCTTGACCCTGGAAAGGATAATGATGTTCCACGAAGTGGAACATGGATTTCATAAGTATAAGTTTTATTTTGGTATGAGGGATATCCCACGAGGATGAAGAGGTGAATTACTATTGGATATAAAGGAGGCATGATGTCGGAAATATGGATCAATGGAAATTCCATGATGAGTCTGAGTAAACATGTCCTAGTTTGGAGCCAATAGAAGGAAGGAAGACAGTACAATTGGATGGATCTAAGTATGCTAGGAAGCTGGAAGTTGGATGTTGGGATAACGATAAGTTGCCCGATGATAAGTTCAAGGACTACAAGTGATGAGATGGGCCATAACCCACAGGTCCCAAGACCTTCCAAGAAGCAAGCACACTCTTGTTGAAGGAAAAACCCTGGAAGAGGATATGCCCTTATCGATAGACGATCCTATAGGAGTAATGCAAAACCTGAGAGTTGTGAAGGAATGATAGATGTTTGTCTGGCTTGCAGAATCAATGGATTATTCCGAACTTGGTTCGTCGACGAGAGAAATTCTGCAATGCTTGTGAGGATGACCGAGTGTTAGAATGCGAGATTCACTAAACCGTATACAAGGTAATGATTTGGGTGCGGGATGGATTGATCACCATAACGACTTACTCTTATTGTTCGCCTTGCTATATGGGATGGTAAATCTGAGTGACTTACCTATAGTAGAGAGACGACGATATTAAACCTTGTTAAACCTTAGAATGGTATAAAAAAATTTCCCTTGTACACGGCAACTTTTTGCCAACCATAGGTTATACGGTGAGGATCAACCCAGACCCATTTCCCGCAGGAGAAACCATAAATGGTTGACCACCATGAGATATTGATAGTTGTTTAGTAATGGCGCCAGACCCGTTAGCTAAGAAGACCCAATCTCGAAATAACCTTACCAGGATGAAAGTACAAAAGAATTGAGGAAAAGGTTATGCCACTACCGGAAGGGCCCGGATAAGGAATTGTCCTGAAGATCTAAGAAGACCGACACTGTTAACAATATGGATGAAGTATATGAGTTTCGATGGAATAGTAACCATGCTTCTAAGGGTGGTAGCACCCCAGACCCCTATGATGATCAATGGATTTTGAGGAGACCCCCAAACCCTAACCTTTTCTCGCTAGCCTCTCCGAATCTCGAGGACGAGATTCATTTTAAGGGTGGTAGGTTTGTAACATCCCAAAAGTCTAAATTTTGGAATGTTATAATAAATAGATAGATTTGACTGATTGTTTGATTGATTGTCGGAAAGTGAGTGAATTCGAAACTTTTTGAAAGTTAAATGAGAGGGAATAAAAGGACTTTCCCAAACTTTCATATTTGCTTTCTGATCTCCATGAATTCAAATTCTTTCAACACAAAACCCTAGAGAGAAGATGACATGACTTCTTCCATTTAAAATGAAAAGGGTGTTTGAAAAATATTTGAATTCCATTAGGAAATATTTCCAATTCAGAAACTTTAAGCAACTCAATGATTTTCACGAGAGAAGATAAAATGACTTCTTCAAATTATGAAATATGAGTTGGGAGTTTCAAAGAATTAAATTCAAAGTTCTTTTGAATTTATTTATTTTCAAATTGGAATACATTAGATCATCATGCATATCTTATTTTCTTGCTTTTTGGTCGATCCTAGAAATTTCACGCAACTCAAGGACCTTCGAAGAGAGTTGGAGATTCCGTTATTTTCTTATTTGAGAGTTTTCTCGAATTGGAAAAGAGGATCATTTGATTTATTTATTTCATCTTCAATTATTTTTCCGACGTCAAAAAATATAAGAGAGGGAATAATATGACTTTCCCGAAATATAGGAAAAATGAAGATTTAATAAATAGATCAAATTTCGTTTTCCGGTGTTTGTTTGTTTTTCTTTGGATAGGGAAAAATGCGCGTTTTCGAAAATTGCATTTTAGGTCCGGAGAAAAGTTCATTTTGTTCGACTCATTTTTAGGAGTCGGGGAAAATTTACTTTAGTAATTTTGGAGCTCGTTTAGATTTTCTTTTCTATGTTTTTCTGCGTGCGAAATCTGTTAAAAAAATCAGTAGCGCCAGCTGGGCCAAAGGCCCAAGCCAAGCCGCCGCCCCTGCGCTCCCAGGCGCTAGGCGCCGTGCGCCAGCGCTGCCAGGAGGCCGCCGCCGCCTCTCCCTGTTGCCGAATCCTTTTAGGATTCTAGGGCGCCCCCTTGTCTCTTTTTCCTTGTTTCGTTATTCCTAGTCCTACTCCGTTTATTCTTTCCTATTCTTAGTCTATTTCCTATTCCTATTCTTTTTCTTGTCCCCTACCCCAAGTAAATCCCCCCCTCACCAATATAAATACCCCAAGACCCCCCCTCTAAATCATCAAATCAAACCCCAAGCCCCCAAGCCCGAAGCCGCGGCCCACCCCGCGCTCTACACCGCCGCCGCGCCACCCCACACCCGCGCCATCGCCGCATCTTGCCCACGCCGCCGCCGCCCTACGCCACCCGCCGGAGCCCCTCGCCGGAGGTTGCCCCGCGTCTCTTTTCCTCGGATCGTTTTCTTCTAATCGTTCTGATTCTTTTCTTCTCCTCTGGTTCGTTTTCTAGATCGGTTTTTCGTTTCGGTTTTCTTCTCCGAAACCCTAGATCGGATTCGTTTTCTTTTCCGATTTAGTTGCCTTTGGACCGTTCATCCTAACGAACGTGATCACCGGATTCTTCTAGGTTAAGGAACGTCTGTTCGTATAACCGTTCTTCTTTTTCTTCTCGTCGGATTTATTCCGCGATCGCGATCTCAGATCCGATCTTCGTTCTAGTCTTTCTTCTCGCTCGTTTATCGGAATCAGGTGATTCAAGCGCCTGGAGTTTCGTTTCGAAACCGCCGTTCCGTCGAATCAACTTAAACAAGTTTTTTCTATGGTAAAATTTGACCTAGTTTCAACTTGCTAGAACCGAGTTGTTTTCTTCCGCCGTTGTTTTCCGTCGTTTGTTCGGTTCATTCTCTCTTTGCAACCGGAGTTCTTAAGTTGAACTTTCTTGTTCGTTCTCTCGTTCGAGTTTTACTTGTGCATTAGATGAGTACTTATTGTGTGGTTACTATTGCTTGCTTACGATAGATTGACCGGAGTGTGACGAGTAGATCTATCAAGAGATTTTGAGTGCGAATCATCTTCATCAACCTTGCAGGCAAGTTCACACTTTGATCATACCTTTTCTACAACCCATGTTTTATTGCATTAGATCAATCCTCTCACCTTGCATGATTAGGATCTAATTAAACTGTGGGATGGGTAGTAGATGAGGTAGTACCTATTACCTGTTCATTATCAAACCTTTGGGAGTTACTTCTACGTTTGCTTATTATGCCATGCTATGCTAGTAGACGTGGATTGGGTGAGTGATATCCATGACAGATGTGAGTTGATAATTTTAATGGTTTATCTAAGGTGGCAACTTAAACACACATCTGGGTGGATTGAGGCACCTGATATCTATGAGGACTTGCCTGTTTTTTTGGAACGCCACCCAGGCTCAAAGGGATCATAAGATCTTTCATGCTAGAAACTTCCGTGTGCAGCCACAAGCCATTATGGGCTCTGGCATAGTTGATTAAGTCGTGCGAACTCTTACAGGGTAGACTAGCAGATGTAGGGGAAAGTAGGTGTACCGGTCTATCCATCGTAAGGTGCTAGCGCTTTTGAAAGACTGTGTCTCGGTCATCCGTTTCTCAAACACCATGTAGTGCGAGAAATCCATCGGTGGCGATCGAGTCTTGTGGGGAAAAGTGCGCAAACCTCTGCAGAGTGTACAAACTAATCATGATTAGCCGTGTCCCCGGTTATGGACAACTTGAGTATCTAGTACTTGAATATCATTGTGAATCTCATCATGCTACTTCTAATTAATGTTGTTGGATTTTAATTATTTTTAATTGGGATTGAGAATGCTGTCAACCATTCTCAATGTTACACAACCACCATGATAGTTAAATAAATTTATTCCTTTGCAGTAGGGAAAAATTAGCTTTACGCAAAAACCTTATAACCATAGAGCTTTTCCACCAGCCAAATATGCATGTAGTGATAGCCATTGTTCATCATTCTCTATGGTGTGAATTTGCCAGTACATTCAATGTACTGACCCGTTTTCGAGCTGCAACGTCTTATGTTGCAGGTTTCTTACGACGAGTAAGTGATACGTTAGGGTTACGATTTCTACACTCAACTTTGCCGTTGGTGTTGATGGGAATCCACAACCTTGTTGCTTCCGCTATTTGGATTGAGGTAATAGTATTTACGTTACTTTATACATGTGATTTACCTCTGTTATAAATCCTTCGAGTACTGTGTGTGTCAGCATACCGATCCAGGGATGACACGTAAGCATAGAGACTTGACCCATTCGGGTCGGGTCGCTACAGCATGAGTGCGGGTGTACTCAAGGTCAAACCCGACCACCTTGTACTTCTCCCTGGCAAGCAACAACTCCATGATGTGGATGGAGTGCTCCACCCAGACCGGTTCGTTGGTGTACACATGGTGAATTGCCGCTCGTCGTCGGCAGCCGCTCGAAGTGCCATTGGAGCCGCGCAGGATACCCTCTAAGAATTTCTCGTGGTGGGTGTGCTTCTTGCAATGGTGGGGCACAATCGAAAGGTTGAAGAGACACAAGGGTAGGTTAAATGGCTGTTGTAATAAATGGGGGCCGGCCGGCATGTAATCGTCATGTCTTGTCCGACGTTTATAGCGGAGGATTCCAGTGCACGCTTGACAACACCGCACCACACTTGTGGGCTCGAAGAGGCACCAAATGTATCATCGGTGAGCCTGTTCCCGTGCTACCGCTCTATTTACCGTGCAAGCTTCCCGCCCGGCTTGTTTGGCCACGCGTCGGCTAGAAGAGGGACAAATCGTGGGTGTTTATTCGCAAAAAGCTTTGTAAAACGAAGTGTTTGGAATGACTTCGGTCACAAGTTTACCCTTGGGTGATGAGGTCAAAGTTACACAGAAGGGTGATGATGGACACTCAAGTGCAATAATTAATTCTGCGCTCTACAGTGCACACAGTGGAAGAAACCAACTGTGTGCAATAATGTCAAAGATCGCAGTCGAGTTAGCTATACAGATCATCTGCTGTGAGATCGACAAGGTAAACTGATTCGAGAATGGTTAATAAAATCTAAGACCATTGCATATTAAGGTCAAAATAGTGCTAGCAATATACGAGCCTCATACGATGCCATTTCAACAATTGTACCACAAAATCTCAAAATGTTACAAGGTTCAAATTCCAGAGTTATATGGCTCAAATTTGAAGATTACAAGGTTCAAACTGATATTAGAAATGAAATTCAGCTCATTAGCTGCAAACACTGGCGCTGATCCGCTGAACATGGATATCAGAGAGGTTCAAACTAATATCACCGCTTCTAAGTCTGGCTTCAAAACCTCACAATTTTTGCAAAGGGGTCAGCCTATGAGAAGTCATGCATGGGGTTGACACGATGACTTCCGATTACTCTGTCATCTGAAGTTCCAAAATGAAATTCAGCATTTTTGGAGCCTACTCCATTCTGCCGCAGGCGCCGATGCTGATCAACAAACCATTCATTTTTGTGAAATAAATGTACGGCAAACCTCATTTCCTTCAGCACCCTAGCTCTGAGAACAAAGAACCTGGAGAATATAATCTCCGGTAAGGTCCCTCGATAGGAGTTCAAAGTAATTTCTGCGAGATGCAGGTCTAGGCATTCGACGTGATTGTTATATTGTATCACATTATCCACCACTGGGCCTAATCTTATCTGCAAAAGAAGAAAACGTGTTAGTGCCTACATGCAGTTTTAAACATTACTACAGGCCTAGTTGTTTGGTTTGCAGGATTCGTAAAATGCACTAACATGTCATCTTTGATCTGACATGATTAACATGGGCATTTGATTACATTCTAGAAAAATGTAGCCTTCTTCACAAGAGGTTGGAGTGGATGAAAAGTTCCCTAAGAAAAATAGTACAAATGAATCCAAAGGAGAAATGCTTATTGATTGTAACCATATGGATCAAGCAACCAATATGGGGGGGACATGTATGTACTAAAATCTTCCAAAAGAACCTTCAGAAATCGTAGTACATTGTCATTGTAAACTTGGAAAAGGGAGTCACAAATTGAACTCCCTTATGGTTAACATTTAACAGGAAAGGAATATCACCTTGATATATAGCTTCTCCAGGAACGGAAAGCATCTCAGGAAACTGACAACTTGCTCCAGGTCGGGCCCGATGGATTCTAGTGCCAAGACCTTCACTGTGCGCAGTTTCGGGGTCAAGCTTGTTGAAATCATTTTCTGAATGACAGACAAACAAACATCTTCAAAAATAGAAATAATGTTAATTTGTAGAAGGAGAGGTAGAAGGCGGTTGTTGTACCTGAACGGGTGTGGATCCAATATTCGGAGCATTTGTCAGATGAGTAGCCCACCATTGTCAATTTCGGCGCAGAAATGACATTGATTCTTGTTGGACCTTCTTGATCAACTACAAGTAATATCTCAAGTGCCGGTGTGTCCTGGATGACCATACCATGGTACACATCTTGTGATGTCTTCCTGCCGCACCAACAACACACATAAATAGTCCGGAGAGTCATGGAGGTGATGTGGAAGGTACTCAACCCATTGATCGCCTGAAGACGAAGGTACTCGAGTGCATTACAGCCACGGAGCAGCCGCTCAATGTCACCCTGTGAGAGTCAGACGGCGACAAGCTCGAGGTTCTTCAGTTGTGGTAGAATAGGAGCAGGCATGTCATTAAGGGGCGGGAAATGGTTGTTCCTAAACTTGGCGACGTGCAGCGTGGGCGCGAGGCAGAGTGTGGACGTTGGCAGCGACCGCATATGCCCATCATCAAAAGTGAGATCCTTGAGCTGATCTAGGGCGGGGGGTCAGAACCAGTCGTCAAGCTTGGCTCGGTCCTTGCCATCGGAATGAAACTTGCCCATTCTAAGGCCTTTGGTTGGGCCAAGGTGACTGCCGAGGATCTTGGATAATGCATCCAAGCTTTTGATATAGCCATGGCAGAGCTCGTGGGTGTCGATGAGGTCGAGAGGGTTGGAGTTCCATAGGGGGCGCCACCACCGGGAAAGGAGGGTTGTCCGCACCCCATATTTGATTGGGAGGAGGGAGATGATGACTCTCAACATATCATTGGGGAGGCTGCTGATTAAGTCTAGGCCTGCTGGAGTCACTTGTGGTTCTAGCTCGCCCTGCCTCTGCTTGTTGGCAGCCCCGTTCTCCACCTCCGGAGCCTCCTTGTCACCGGCGCATTCTGATAGAAATGGGAGTACATGGAATATTTAGTTAAAACAGGGCAATAGAAAAGTGTACTGGTAACTAGAAGTTATTAGGTAGGAATATAGTAAGAAAAGAGAATAACAATTGGTTGCTTAAATACTACACAATTCATTTGACATTGCGGGGTAAGTCAACATACCCGTAGCTAGCGGAGGGCGAGGCGGAGAGAGGGACAACACAGGGGATCCCCCTGCGGCGCGGACAAGCTCAGCGATGCGGTCAAGCCAGTCCTCGTAGAGGTCTCGACCGGACGGTGGTGCAAGAGCTCGTGCGCCGTGAGGAGCACATCCCGTGCATCTATGGGCGGGTGACGTGCATGGGAACAAGAACCGGCCGGTTCAGCGATGGAGTGGCAGTGCGGCCGTCCCGCCGCACCGAGGGATGCAGCGAGGATGCTTGCTACTCGTTCCCCGCCAGGCCGGTGGCGGCATTGGTGGCAGGCGACGGGAACGACGAGGTGGCCCGCCGACGGGTGCCATCTGAGCAACATGGGCGACGAGGGCAGCCCGGCACTCGTCATGAGCGTGGCGCGCGTCTGCCGTGGAGACGGTGAAGCAACAGAGCACGGAGCGACGGAAGGAAGCTTCGGTGCACCCCTACCTGGTGCGCCAAATGTCGGGTCACAGGTTCGGGAAAATCCTTGAGGTTCGAACACTGGGGTGCACGCGAAGGTCTTCTCCCTATCGATCCACGCCCTGGCTCTCTAAGATCTCGCAGATGAACTCAACGAACTCACAACACAGAAAGACACAAGATTTATACTGGTTCGGGCCACCGTTGTGGTGTAATACCCTACTCCAGTGTGGTGGTGGTGGATTGCCTCTTGGGCTGATGAAGAACAGTTACAAGGGGAAGAACAGCCTCCTGAGGTTGAGGTGTTCTTGTGCTTGGTGGACTTGCGATGAGGCCGATCCTCACTTGTCTCTCGTCCCCGTCCTTGTGATCTGGTCACCTTTCTTGTGATCCCTAGTTCTACTTATATAGGCCCTAGTCCTCTCCCCAAATATTGAGCGGGAAGGGAGCCAACAACGGCCAATTTGAAAGGGGACAACTAGTACAAGTTATCCTGACAAAAGGTGGTCTTCGCCTACCAAAGGCTCTGGTGGTGACGCCGTCTTGGGCTCCATGGTGACCTCCGTCCTGCCGTCCTTTTGGTCTTGGTCTTGTTGCACCAATATGGAAACCTTTGCCTGATGCCTTGGTACTCCGCGCCTGCACTTGCCCCCTTGGCACCAAAGAGGAAACAAGGACACTGCGCGCTGGTGCCCGCCTAGTCTTGATCGTCATGGTTCATGTCACAGGGACCTTGCGAGGTCTGCCCTACCTTGATATCTCCGCCCCTCGCGAGCCTGCCTGGCGAGGCCGCTCCTGGGGAGGTCTTGCGTCGTTTGCCTCGCGAGGCTTGGCCCCTCGGAAGGGTCTTGAATGCCTTGTCGATGAAGATGGGTCATATAGACCTGCCAGCCCAGCCACGCCGTGGGACGTGGGCAGGCAAGTCTGGGGACCCCCGTTCCCAGGACGCCAACAGCCGCCACCCAAGAGGGGGCATGGTCGCCCACGTAAGCACGCCGCAACCCCCACCGTGGCCTCTCGCGGCTGCGGCGGCGCCTCCTCGCGCAGTGGGAGTCGCCCAGGTCGTGGCAGTCCTGTCGATGAAGTGAGGCGCGCCATGGTTGCGCGGCCTCCTCGGCCGCGCTTCCACTCGGCGGAGGTGATGCCGGAGTTCATCGTGTGGTCGGAGAACCCGGCTGGCACCTGGCTTTAGTTCCCGCGGGTCTTTGCCGGTGAACTGCCGGCCGTAGGTCCAGGCGGTCTCTGGCTGTAGGCAGACGGCTGCTGCAGTAAGGCTTCATGGGTCGCGGTGGAAGTCTCCGTCGCAGGCAAAGCAGCCCTGGTTCGCGGCTGGCACATGTTTGCCCGCACGCGCGGCCTGGGCAGGCGGTGCACCCTCCACTTCAAGTATGACGGTGATGCGACCCTCTACGTGCGGGTATTCGAGGAAGATGGTCGCCGTGTCCGGTGCTGCCCCGAGGACAATGATGGCGACGAGGTGCTCGGCCTTGGCGACGATCACGACGAGGATGAAGGTGGCCTTGTCCTTGGCGCTGGCCATGGCTCGTCCAACTATGGCGGCTCTTCTTCCGATGACAGCTCCAGCAGCGGCGGTTACGACCAGTCGCCACGCCACCGTGCCAGTTTCGAGGGCGGCAGCGGGTCGTCTCGTCGCTGTGCTCCAGTGAAGCGTGAGGAGGGGTCTGGCTGAGCCCAGGAGAGCGCCATGGACCCATCCTCGCAAACTGCCATGGGGGCACGCGCCACTTTTGCTTCGTTCTACCTTTCTTCCTACATTAAGAGAGAGACAAGTATGGGGCCCCGCAGGGGCGTGCAATGGACCATGATTTCCAATTTCCTATGATATGTTTATCGTTCCTATGTCGTGTTGCAGCATCAGCGTTTTATGTAAACGCATAGAAATAACTTAGCTTGGCACGCTCGAAGTAGTGTCCGCCTCGTGAGGCGCGCATTTCCCAGTGCCTGGCGAGGCCTCCTTTGCTCAGGAGGCATCTAGGAACTGCAAAAATTCGTTAGGAAACTCTTATTCTTCCGAGCCCTGGTCGCGGGCGCAGCCGGCCACGACCCAGCGATTCGCATCGCGGTACCCGAGGGGCACGAATTGAGAGAGGCGCGCCAGCTTGCGAGCTCGGGCGAGGGTGCCTCGCCAAGAACAGGAAAAAACGCTCACGAGGCACCCTATCCAGCCCTCTCGCGAGGCATGCGAGGGAGAGCACGGGTCAAAACAAGGAACCGAAGGCAGAAACAGAGGCAAAAGGCGATGGAACCAAGCCGGCAAGGAACACCAAAAAGCAAATTTCCATTAAGAAAAAGGGGCAAGCCAAATACGGAAAGCAAACAAAAAGCCGCGTATGGCACCTAGTCTAGTCTTCTCACCAGCATAGAGCTAAGTGCTGCCACTAGGACGTGGGAGGGAGCCCCCGAGGCCCGAGGGCAGCACTCCTGAGACTCTGGGGCATGTACATCCCCACTCATTATTACGTGAGAGTGTCACAAGCGGAGACCTTCACAGGCACGGGGCCTTGCTTCACTGGTGATGGGCCTTTCTTCATGGGTAGAACTTCCGGAGGTGCTGGATGTTCCAGGCGTTCTGGATGGGGATCCCGTCCTGCGTCGCCAGGCGTGCGGCGCTAGGCCTGGAGATGCGGGCGATCCTAAATAGGCCCTCCCACATGGGCGAGAGCTTGTCCATCCCTTCCCTGGAGAGAATCCACCTCAGGACGAGATCACCCACCTTATCTCCCGCATTACATTATTTGCCATTTGCCTCTCATTTTCCTCTCCCCCACTTCACCCTTGCCGTTTATTCGCCCTCTCTCTCTATCCTCCCTCTCTTTCTCTATTTTCCTCTTTTTGCCCGCTTGCTTTTTGTTTGCTTGTGTGTTGGATTGCTTGCTTGTCACGATGGATCAAGATAACACTAAATTGTGTGACTTTACCAATACCAACAACAATGATTTTATTAGCACTCCGATTGCTCCTCTTACTGATGCTGAATCTTATGAAATTAATACTGCTTTGCTGAATCTTGTCATGAAAGATCCGTTTTCCGGCCTTCCTAGAGAAGATGTTGCTACCCATCTAAATAGCTTCGTTGATTTGTGTGATATGCAAAAGAAGAAAGATGTGGATAACGATATTGTTAAATTGAAGCTATTTCCTATTTCGCTTAGAGATCATGCTAAAGCTTTGTTTTCATCTTTGCCTAAAAATAGTATTGAATCATGGAATAAGTGCAAAGATGCTTTTATCTCTAAGTATTTTCCTATCGCTAAGATCATCTCCCTTAGAAACGATATTATGAATTTTAAGCAACTTGATCATGAACATGTTGCACAAGCTTGGGAGAGGATGAAATTAATGATACGTAATTGCCCTACTCATGGTTTGAATTTGTGGATGATTATACAAAAAAAATTATGCCGGATTGAATTTTGCTTCTAGAAATCTTTTAGATTCGGCCGCAGGAGGCACTTTTATGGAAATCACTTTATGAGAAGCTACTAAACTCCTAGATAATATTATGGTTAATTATTCTCAATGGCATACTGAAAGATCTACTAATAAAAAGGTGCATGCGATAGAAGAAATTAATGTTTTGAGTGGAAAGATGGATGTACTTATGAAATTATTTGCTAGTAAAAGTGTTTCTTCTTATCCTAATGATATGCCCTTGTCTACTTTGATTGAGAATAATAATGAATCTATGGATGTGAATTTTGTTGGTAGGAACAATTTTTGTAACAACGCGTATAGAGGAAATTTTAATCCTAGGCCTTATCCTAGTAATCCCTCTAATAATTATGGTAATTCCTGCAACAATTCTTATGGAAATTATAATAAGATTCCCTCTGATTTTGAATCTAATATTAAAGAATTTATTACTTCGCAAAAGAATTTCAATGCTTTGCTTGAAGAAAATTTGCTTAGGATTGATGAATTGACTAGGAAAGTTGATAGAATTTCTCTTGATGTTGATTCTTTGAAACTTAGATATATTCCACCTAATCATGATATCAATGAGTCTCTCAAAGCCATGAGAATTTCCATTGATGAGTGCAAAGAAAGAACCGCTAGGATGCGTCCTAAGAAAGATGCCTTTATAAGAGCGTGTTCTTGTAGTTCCTATGAAAATAAAGATGAAGATATAGAAGTTATTGATGTGTCCCCTATTAAATCTTTGCTTTGCAATATGAATCTTGATAATGATGGGACTAAATATGATCCACCTTTACCTATAAGACGTTCCAAGAATTCTGAGTTTTTAGATCTTGATGCTAAAATTGATAAAAGTGGGATTGAAGAAATTAAAACCCTAGATGTTGCTAAACCTACTATTATGGATTTCAAGGAATTTAACTATGAAAATTTCTCTTTGATTGATTGTATTTCCTTGTTGCAATCCGTGCTAAATTCTCCTCATGCTTATAGTCAAAACAAAGCGTTCACTAAACATATCGTTGATGCCCTGATGCAATCTTATGAAGAAAAACTTGAATTGGAAGTTTCTATCCCTAGAAAACTTTATGATGAATGGTAACCAACTATTAAAATTAAAATTAAAGATCGTGAATGCTATGCTTTGTGTGATTTGGGTTCTAGTGTTTCCACAATTCCAAAGACTTTGTGTGATTTGTTAGGTTTCCGTGATTTTGATGATCGCTCTCTAAACTTGCACCTTGCGGATTCCACTATTGAGAAACCTATGAGAAGAATTAATGATGTTATTATTGTTGCAAATAGGAAATATGTGCCCGTAGATTTTATTGTTCTTGACATAGATTGCAATCCTTCATGTCCTATTATTCTTGGTAGACCTTTCCTTAGAATGATTGGTGCAATTATTGATATGAAGGAAGGAAATATTAGATTCCAATTTCCATTTAGGAAAGGCATGGAACAATTTCCTAGAAAGAAAATTAAATTACCTTATGAATCTATTATGAGAGCCACTTATGGATTGCCTACCAAAGATGACAATACCTAGATCTATTCTTGCTTGTTATGCCTAGCTAGGGGCGTTAAACGATAGCGCTTGTTGGGAGGCAACCCAATTTTATTTTTATTTCTTGCTTTTTGCTCCTGTTTAGTAATAAATAATTTATCTAGCCTCTGTTTTGTTTGTGTTTTTTGTCCTTAATTAGTGTTTGTGCCAAGTAGAACCGTTGGGAAGACTTGGGGAAAGTCTTGTTGAACTTGCTGTAATAAACAGAAACTTTAGCACTCACGAGAACTGCTGCCATTTTTATTTGGAGAGTGATATTTAGTTAATGCTTTTTGAAGATGATTAATACATAAATTCCTCACGTCCAGCAATTTATTTTTGAATTTTTGGGGTTCCAGATCTTGCGCTAGCTACAGATTACTACAGACTGTTTCGTTTTTGACAGATTCTGTTTATCTTGTGTTGTTTGCTTATTTTGATGAATCTATGGCTAGTAAAATAGTTTATAAACCATAGAGAAGTTGGAATAGAGTAGGTTTAACACCAATATAAATAAAGAATGAGTTCATTACTGTACCTTGAAGCGGTATTTTGTTTTCTTTCGCTAACGGAGCTCACAAGATTTTCTACTTTAAGTTTTGTGTTGTGAAGTTTTCAAGTTTTGGGTAAAGATTTGATGGATTATGGAACAAGGAGTGCAAGAGCCTAAGCTTGGGGATGCCGATACGTCTCCGTCGTATCTATAATTTTTGATTGTTCCATGCCAATATTATTCAACTTTCATATACTTTTTGGCAACTTTTATATTATTTTTGGGACTAACATATTGATCCAGTGCCCAGTGCCAGTTCCTGTCTGTTGCATGTTTTTGGTTTCACAGAATATCCATATCAAACGGAGTCCAAACGAGATAAAAATGGACAGAGCTTATTTTTGGAAAATATGGAAAATTTGGAAGGAAAATCAACGCGAACTAGTGCCCGAGGTGGTCACGAGGCAAGGGGCGCGCCTGCCCGCCTGGGCGCGCCCCCTATCCTCGTGAGCCCACCATAAGGCGGTTGACGCTCTTCTTTTGCCGCAAGAAAGCTAATATTCAGGGAAGAAGAAAAAGGAGGGGGGCTCTCTCCCCCTTGCTTCCGGTGGCGCCGGAGCGCTGCCGGGGCCATCATCATCACCGCCATCTTCACCAACAACTTCACCGCCATCATCACCAACTCTTCCCCCCTCTATGCAGCGGTGTAACCTCTCTCTCTTACCCGCTGTAATCTCTACTTAAACATGGTGCTCAACGCTATATATTATTTCCCAATGATGTATGGCTATCCTATGATGTTTGAGTAGATCTGTTTTGTCCTAATGGCTATTTGATGATCGTGATTGGTTTGAGTTGTATGTTTTATTATTGGTGCTGTCCTATGGTGTTCTCCGTGTCGCGCAAGCGTGAGGGATTCCCGCTGTAGGGTTTGCAATATGCTTATGATTTTCTTATGGTGGGTGGCGTGAGTGACAGAAGCACAGACCCGAGTAAGTAGGTTGTTTGCATATGGGATAAAGGGGACTTGATGCTTTAATGCTATGGTTGGGTTTTACCTTAATGAATCTTTCGTAGTTGCGGATGCTTGCTAGAGTTCCAATCATAAGTGCATATGATCCAAGTAGAGTAAGTATGTTAGCGTATGCCTGTCCCTCAAATAAAATTGCAACAATGATTACCGGTCTAGTTATCGATTGCCTAGGGACAAATAACTTTCTTGTTGACAAAAGCTCTTTACTAAAGCTAATTTAGTTGTGTCTTTATCTTAGCAGCCCCTAGTCTTTATTTTCGTGCACTTTACTTTCTTGCAAGCTTACCCAAAAACACCTACAAAGTACTTCTAGTTTCATACTTGTTTCCGGTAATGCGAACGTCAAGTGTGCGTAGAGTTGTATCGGTGGCCGATAGAACTTGAGGGAATATTTGTTCTACCTTTAGCTCCTCGTTGGGTTCGACACTCTTACTTATCGAAAGAGGCTACAATTGATCCCCTATACTTGTGGGTTATCAAGACCTTTTTCTGGCATCGTTGCCGGGGAGCAATAGCGTGGGGTGAATATTCTCGTGTGTGCTTGTTTGCTTTATCACTAAGTAATTTTTATTTACTGTTCTTAGTTGTTTCCTATCTTTAGTTATGGGTAGGAAACGCAAAATACCAAAAAAATTAGTTGTACCTACTGAACCAGTGGTTGAAGAACCAATCAAAATCTATCACACTGCTAAAGCTTATTACTTGGATCATCTTCGATCCCTATGTGCTCGTGTTGAAACCCCAACTAGCTTAGTTGAGGGCAAATCTTTAGATGAGCATGCTTGTTATGTGTGACACCGTATATCTCAAAAAGGGAAACTTTTACAGCATCAAATTAATAATATGAATGCTATGCTTGGAATTTATGCTATTATTATGATTTTACTTGTTGTTCTGAAAACCCTAAGAAACACCTTCCCTACCAATGTGAGTTTAGTGATAATGGAATCGTATCTTTGTATGCTAAAGGTGCTTATAGTTACTATGATGTTCAACAAATTGAAGAATTTGTTGCTTTTAATGGTGCTTTTGAAATTGCTTCTTTGATTGAAAAGTATGATGCTACTCTTTACAAATCTGAAAATTTTGCCATACTTGAATATTGTTATGAGAATTATGCTTCTACTACCTATGTTAAACAATATATTGAGGAGTACTCCACTGCCCAAGAAGAAACTAATATTTTGCAGGAGACTGTGGAAGAAGAAATTGATGAAACTTTGAGCTCATTGGATGAAAAAGATGATGAGGAGAGCGAAGAATAAAAGGAGGAAGAGCGGATTAGCTACCCGTGCCCACCTTCTAATGAGAGTAACTCTTCAACTCATACATTGTTTAAATTCCCTTCATGCTTACCGAAGGATGATTGCTATGATGACTGTTATGATCCCATTGATTCTCTTGAAATATCATTTTTTGATGATGCTTGCTATGCTTGTGGCCAATATGCCAATATGAATGATGCTTATGGAGATGAACTTGCTATAGTTCCTTATGTTAAACATGAAATTGTTGCTATTGCACCCACGCATGATAGTCCTATTATCTTTTTGAATTCTCCCGATTACACTATATCGGAGAAGTTTGCACTTATTAAGGATTACATTGATGGGTTGCCTTCTACCGTTGCACATGATGATTTTGATAGATATAATATGCATGTGCTTGCTGCTCCTACTTGTAATTATTATGGGAGAGGAACTATATCTCCACCTCTCTATGTTTCCAACATGACATGCCGATGCATAGGAAGAGAGTTAGACTTCGTCATTACATGATATATGTTGCGTTGTGCCCACTACTAAATTACAAATCATTGCTGAAAGTGCGTTATATCGACTAGAGGGGGGGTGAATAGGCGATTTTTATGAAAGTCTTCAAAACTTGGGAGTTATGAAGACAAACAGTGAAGATTATGCCTATTACTATGCAGCGGAAGTTAGATTACACTAGGCCAGCCATGGTCATGTATTCAATAGAGTGAAAGCACAGTGACAAACAGCTTCAGTGTAATAAGGATCAAGTAGGAAGAAGATATGAAGCGAAACAGATCATGCATTCACGTTGTGAAGACAAATGATAAAGCAAGCACGCAATGACTTCACAATGAGTAACAGCAAGAGAAGGAAGTGAAGATGAAACCAGTGACTCTTTGAAGACAATGATATGTTGGACCAGTTCCAGTTGCTGTGACAACTGTACGTCTGGTTGGAGCGGCTAGGTATTTAAACCTTAGGACACACAGTCCCGGACACCCAGTCCTGAACACACAGTTCAGGACACCAAGTCCTCACCGTAATCTCCTTGAGCTAAGGTCACTTAGTCCTCGCCCAATCACTCTGGTAAGTCTTCAAGGTAGACTCCCAAACCTTCACAGACTTCGTTCACTGGCAATTCACAATGTCTCTTGGATGCTCTGAACGCGACACCTAACCGTCTGGAGGATTCACAGTCCTCAAGTGTAATAAGTCTTCAGATCACACAGACAAGAAGACTTAAGTGATGCCCAATTTACTCTGGCTTTGGGTGGTTAGGGCTTTTCTCCTCACTAGGAATTTTCTCTCAAAGGCTTCGAGGTGGGTTGCTCTCAAACGACAAAAGCCATGCACTGAAATCTGAGCAGCCAACTGTTTATGGTTGTGGGGGTGGGCTATTTATAGCCACTTGGCAACCCGACCCGATTTGTCCGAAATGACCCTGGGTCACTAAGGAACTGACACGTGTCTCAACGGTCAGATTTCGAACTCTCATGGCAACTTTACTTGAGCTACAAGCAAAGCTGACTTGTCCGGCTCTGGACAAGATTTGCTCTCATTGTCTTCACTCGAAGACATA
This sequence comes from Triticum urartu, assembly GCF_003073215.2. Lineage (NCBI taxonomy): Eukaryota > Viridiplantae > Streptophyta > Magnoliopsida > Poales > Poaceae > Triticum > Triticum urartu. The sequence continues at coordinate 130,685,138 of NC_053027.1, read as the reverse complement.
GGTTTTGATTTAGGCATCACTTAAGTCATTCTGACTGGTTCTCCTGGACCCCACTTAACAGTACGGTGGTTCCTATGACTCAACAAAAATAAAAAGAACTATGAAAGATCTAAGTCTTCGAGTTCCATAGGCTTCATAACGTGTCTTCTGTTGTCATAGTCTTCAATGTGAATATCTTCATATACCACCTTTGTCTTCAATGTCTTCATTCATTTTTAGGGGTCATCTCTGGTAGTAAACCGAATCAATGAGGGACTTCTACCTGTGTTTTCCTGCAATTCTCACAAACACATTAGTCCCTCAACTAGGTTTGTCGTCAATACTCCAAAACCAACTAGGGGTGGCACTAGATGCACTTACAATTGCTAATTAAAATTGGCTTTGATATACCTTGGGATCCGAGTGGATTCACTACTTGAGCACTATATGCCTAGCTTAATGGCTTTAAAGAAAGCGTTGCCAGGGAGACAACCCGGAAGTTTTAGAGAGTCATTTATTTCTGTTGAGTTCTTTCATATAGTTTAAAAACAACGAAAATAAAGAGGGGAACCTAAAACTTTTTCAAAAAGGAAAGTGAAAGTGAGAGAGACAAGCATTGTTTAAGTGGGAGCTAGCCTTGAACTTTGTTCATGTTCACGGAAACTTTGTGAATCTTGATTACAGAAACTTTTCAATAAAAATAATTATCCCCTTGTACAATTCCATTGTATTATAAAAATAATGTGCCAAGGCTTGCCTTTAGGATGTTTACATTTGCTTGATGGTTTGTACGGTGCAGGACAGAAACTTTGGCTGTAGTGCGCGATTTTACATTTTTTGCTGGAACGTCAAATGGTTCTGATTATTTTAGCACTGTCTTCCTATACAAATTTTTTATTTGTCCTAATTTTGGCAGAATTTTTCAAGTATCAGAAGTATGGTGAATATTCAGATTATTACAGACTGTTCTGTTTTAAGACAGATTCTGTTTTTGATGCATAGTTTACTTGTTTTGATGAAACTATCAACTTATATCAGTGGATTAAGCCATGAAAGAGTTATATTACAGTAGACACAATGCAAAAACAAAATATGAATTGGTTTGCAATAGTACTTAGAGTAGTAATTTGCTTTATTATACTAACGGATCTTACCGAGTTCTCTGTTGGAGTTTTGTGTGGATGAAGTGTTCGATGATCGAGAAGGTTTCGATGTGAGAAGAAGGAAGAGAGGCAAGAGCTCAAGCTTGGGGATGCCCAAGGCACCCCAAGTAAATATTCAAGGAGACTCAAGCGTCTAAGCTTGGGGATGCTGGGAAGGCATCCCCTCTTTCTTCAACAAACATCGGTATGTTTTCAGATTTGTTTCGTTCATGCAATATGTGCAATCTTGGAGCGTCTTTTGCATTTAGGTTTTTAATTTTTCTTTTCATGCACCATGCTGGTATGAGATGGTCCTTGGTTGATTTATAGAATGCTCTTTGCACTTCACTTATATCTTTTGAGTATGGCTTTATAGAATGCTTCATGTGCTTCACTTATATCATTTGAAGTTTGGATTGCCTGTTTCTCTTTACATAGACAACCGCCATTTATAGAATGCTCTTTTTCTTCTCTTATTTGTTAGAGCATGGGCATATCTTTTGTAGAAAGAATTAAACTCTCTTGCTTCACTTATATCTATTTAGAGAGATGATAGGAACTGGTCATTCACATGGTTAGTCATAAAATCCTACATAAACTTGTAGATCGCTGAATATGATATGTTTGATTCCTTGCAATAGTTTTGCAATATAAAGGTGGTGATATTAGAGTCATGCTAGTCGAGTAATTGTGAAATTGAGAAATACTTATGTTGAGGTTTGCAAGTCGCGTAGCATGCACGTATGGTGAACCGTTATGTAACGAAGTCGGAGCATGAGGTGTTTATTGATTGTCTTCCTTATGAGTGGCGGTCGGGGACGAGCGATGGTCTTTTCCTACCAATCTATCCCCCTAGGAGCATGCGCGTAGTACTTTGTTTCGATGACTAATAGATTTTTGCAATAAGTATGTGAGTTCTTTATGACTAATGTTGAGTCCATGGATTATACGCATTCTCACCCTTCCATCATTGCTAGCCTCTTCGGTACTGTGCATTGCCCTTTATCACCTCGAGAGTTGGTGCAAACTTCGCCGGTGCATCCAAACCCCGTGATATGATACGCTCTGTCACACATAAACCTCCTTATATCTTCCTCAAAACAGCCACCATACCTACCTATCATGGCATTTCCATAGCCATTCCGAGATATATTGCCATGCAACTTCCATCATCATCATATACATGACTTGAGCATTTATTTTCATATTGCTTTGCATGATCGTAAGATAGCTAGCATGATGTTTTCATGGCTTGTCCGTTTTTTGATGTCATTGCTACGCTAGATCATTGCACATCCCGGTACACCGCCGGAGGCATTCATATAGAGTCATATATTTGTTCTAGATATCGAGTTGTAATATTGAGTCGTACGTAAATAAAAGTGGGATGATCATCATTATTAGAGCATTGCCCCAGTGAGGAAAGGATGATGGAGACTATGATTCCCCCTCAAGTCGGGATGAGACTCCGGACGAAAAAATAAAAAAATAAAAAAATAAAAAAAGAGAAAGGCCAAAAAAAGAGAAGTCCCAAAAAAAGACAAAAAAGAAAACAAAAAATGAGAGAAAAAGAGAGAAGGGGCAATGTTACTATCCTTTTACCACACTTGTGCTTCAAAGTAGCACCATGTTCTTCATATAGAGAGTCTCTTGAGTTATCACTTTCATATACTAGTGGGAATTTTCATTATAGAACTTGGCTTGTATATTCCAACGATGGGCTTCCTCAAATGCCCTAGGTCTTCATGAGCAAGCAAGTTGGATGCACACCCACTAAGTTTCAGTTTGAGCTTTCATATACTTATAGCTCTAGTGCATCCGTTGCATGGCAATCCCTACTCACTCACATTGATATCTATTAATGGGCATCTCCATAGCCCGTTGATACGCCTAGTTGATGTGAGACTTTCTCCTTTTTTGTCTTCTCCACATAACCCCCATCATCATATTCTATTCCACCTATAGTGCTATGTCCATGGCTCACGCTCACGTATTGCGTGAAAGTTGAAAAGGTTTGAGAACGTCAAAAGTATGAAACAATTTCTTGGCTTGTCATTGGGGTTGTGCATGATGTGAATGCTTTGTGTGGTGAAGATGGAGCATAGCCAGACTATATGATTTTGTAGGGATGAGCTTTCTGTGGCTATGTTATTTCAATAAGACATAATTGCTTGGTTGGTATGCTTGAAGTGTTATTATTTTTATGTCAAAGGATAGACTATTGCTTTGAATCACTCGTGTCTTAATACTCATGCCATGATTAGACATATGATCAAGATTGTGCTAGGTAGCATTCCACATCAAAAATTATCTTTTTTATCATTTACCTACTCGAGGACGAGCAGGAATTAAGCTTGGGGATGCTGATACGTCTCCGTCATATCTATAATTTTTTATTGTTCCATGCCTATATTATTCTTCTTTCATATACTTTTTGGCAACTTTTTATATTATTTTTGGGACTAACATATTGATCCAGTGCCCAGTGCCAGTTCCTGTCTGTTGCATGTTTTTGGTTTCGCAGAATATCCATATCAAACGGAGTCCAAACAGGATAAAAACAGACGGAGCTTATTTTTGGAAAATATGGAAAATTTGGAAGGAAAATCAACGCGAACCAGTGCCCGAGGTGGTCACGAGGCAGGGGGGCGCGCCTGCCCCCCTGGGCGCGCCCCCTACCCTCGTGAGCCCAGCATAAGGCAGTTGACACTCTTCTTTTGCCGCAAGAAAGCTAATATTCGGGAAAAAATCACGGCGAAGGTTTCAGGCCAATCAGAGTTACGGATCTCCACATATACCAGAAACGATGAAACAGAGCCAGGAGAGAACGCAGAACTAGAGAGAGACAGAGAGATAGATCCAATCTCGAAAGGGCTCTCACCCTCCCACGCCATGGGAGCCAAGGACCAGAGGGGAAACCCTTCTCCCATCTAGGGAGGAGGTCAAGGAAGAAGAAAAAGGAGGGGGGCTCTCTCCCCCTTGCTTCCGGTGGCGTCGGAGCGCTGCCGGGGACATCATCATCACCGCCATCTTCACCAACAACTTCACCGCCATCATCACCAACTCTTCCCCCTTCTATGCAGCGGTGTAACCTCTCTCTTACCCGCTGTAATCTCTACTTAAACATGGTTCTCAACGCTATATATTATTTCCCAATGATGTATGGCTATCCTATGATGTTTGAGTAGATCTGTTTTGTCCTAATGGCTATTTGATGATTGTGATTGGTTTGAGTTGTATGTTTTATTATTGGTGCTGTCCTATGGTGCTCTCCGTGTCGCGCAAGCGTGAGGGATTCCCGCTGTAGGGTTTGCAATATGCTTATGATGTGCTTATGGTGGGTGGCGTGAGTGACAGAAGCACAGACCCGAGTAAGTAGGTTGTTTGCGTATGGGATAAAGGGGACTTGATGCTTTAATGCTATGGTTGGGTTTTACCTTAATGAATCTTTAGTAGTTGCGGATGCTTGCTAGAGTTCCAATCATAAGTGCATATGATCCAAGTGGAGAAAGTATGTTAGCTTATGCCTCTCCCTCAAATAAAATTGCAACAATGATTACCGGTCTAGTTATCGATTGCCTAGGGACAAATAACTTTCTTGTTGACAAAAGCTCTTTACTAAAGCTAATTTAGTTGTGTCTTTATCTTAGCAGTCCCTAGTCTTTATTTTCGTGCTCTTTACTTTCTTGCAAGCGTACCCAAAAAAACCTACAAAGTACTTCTAGTTTCATACTTGTTTCCTGTAAAGCGAACGTCAAGTGTGCGTAGAGTTGTATCAGTGGTCGATAGAACTTGAGGGAATATTTGTTCTAGCTTTAGCTCCTCGTTGGGTTCGACACTCTTACTTATTGAAAGAGGCTACAATTGATCCCCTGTACTTGTGGGTTATCAGATGCCCATGGCACCCCCAAGATAATCTAAGGACACCTAAAAGTCAAAGCTTGGGGATGCCTTGGAAGGCACCCCCTCTTTTCGTCTACTTCTATCGATAACTTTACTTGGAGCTATATTTTTATTCACCACATGATATGTGTTTTGCTTGGAGCGTCTTGTATGATTTGAGTCTTTGCTTTTTAGTTTACCACAATCACCCTTGCTGTACACACCTTTTGAGAGAGCCATACATGATTTGGAATTTGTTAGAATACTCTATGTGCTTCGCTTATTTCTTTTGAGTTATATAGTTTTGCTCTAGTACTTCACTTATATCTTGTAGAGCACGGTGGATTTGTTTTATAGAAACTATTGATCTCTCATGCTTCACTTAGATTATTTTGAGAGTCCTAAATAGCATGGTAATTTGCTTAAATAATCCCAATATGCTTGGTATTCAATAATAGTAAAAACTTTCTTATGAGTGTGTTGAATGCTATGAGAAGTTTGCTGCTTGATAATTGTTTTGAGATATGAAGATGGTGATATTAAATTTATGCTAGTTGAGTAGTTGTGAATTTGAGAAATACTTGTGTTAAGGTTTGTGATTCCCGTAGCATGCATGTATGGTGAACCGTTATGTGATGAAGTCGGAGCATGATTTATTTTTTGATTGTCTTCCTTATGAGTGGCGGTCGGGGACGAGCGATGGTCTTTTCCTACCAATCTATCCCCCTAGAAGCATGCGCATAATACTTTGCTTTGATAACTTGTAGATTTTTGCAATAAGTATATGAGTTCTTTATGACTAATGTTGAGTCCATGGATTATACACACTTTTCTTCCTTCCACCATTGCTAGCCTCTCTAATACCGCGCACATTTCGCCGGTATCATACACCCACCATATACCTTCCTCAAAACAGCCACCATACCTACCTATTATGGCATTTCCATAGCCATTCCGAGATATATTGCCATGCAACTTTCCACCATTCCGTTTATTATGACACACTCCATCATTGTCATATTGCTTAGCATGATCATGTAGTTGACATCGTATTTGTGGCAAAGCCACCATTCATAATTCTTTCATACATGTCATTCTTGATTCATTGCATATCCCGGTACACCGCCGGAGGCATTCATATAGAGTCATATTTTGTTCTAAGTATCCAGTTGTAATTGTTGTGTTGTAAGAAAATAAAAGTGTGATGATCATCATTATTAGAGCATTGTCCTAGTGAGGAAAGGATGATGGAGACTATGATTCCCCCACAAGTCGGGATGAGTCTCCGGACGAAAAATAAAAAAGAAAGAAAGTAAAGAGGCCATAAAAAAGAGAGAAAAGGCCCAAATAAAAAAATGAGAGAAAAGAGAGAAGGGACAATGTTACTATCCTTTTACCACACTTGTGCTTCAAAGTAGCACCATGATATTCATGATAGAGAGTCTCCTATGTTATCACTTTCATATACTAGTGGGAATTTTTCATTATAGAACTTGGATTGTATATTCCAATGATGGGCTTCCTCAAAATGCCCTAGGTCTTCATGAGCAAGCAAGTTGGATGCACACCCACTTAGTTTCTTTTGTTGAGCTTTCATATACTTATAGCTCTAGTGCATCCGTTCCATGGCAATCCCTACTCACTCACATTGATATCTATTGATGGGCATCTCCATAGCCCGTTGATACGCCTAGTTGATGTGAGACTATCTTCCCCCTTTTTGTCTTATCCACAACCACCATTCTATTCCACTTATAGTGCTATATCCATGGCTCACGCTCATGTATTGCGTGAAGACTGAAAAAGTTTGACAATGTCAAAAGTATGAAACAATTTCTTGGCTTGTCATCGGGGTTGTGCATGATTTAAATACTTTGTGTGATGAAGATAGAGCATAGCCAGACTATATGATTTTGTAGGGATGACTTTCTTTGGCCATGTTATTTTGAGAAGACATGATTGCTTTGTTAGTATGCTTGAAGTATTATTATTTTTTATGTCAATATTAAACTTTTATCTTGAATCTTTTGGATCTGAATATTCATACCAAAATTAAGAAGAATTACATTAAAATTATGCCAAGTAGCACTCCACATCAAAAATTTTGTTTTTATCATTTACCTACTCGAGGACGAGCAGGAATTAAGCTTGGGGATGCTTGATACATCTCCAACGTATCTATATTTTTTATTGCTCCATGCTATATTATCTACTATTTTGGACATTATTGGGCTTTATTATCCACTTTTATATTATTTTTGGGACTAACCTACTAACCAGAGGCCCAACCCAGAATTGCTGTTTTTTTGCCTATTTTAGGGTTTCGAAGAAAAGGAATATCAAACGGAGTCCAAACGGAATGAAACCTTCGGGAACGTGATTTTCTCACCGAACATGATCCAGGAGACTTGGATCCTACGTTAAGAAACAAAGGAGGAGGCCACGAGGTAGGGGGCGCGCCTACCCCCCCAGGCGCGCCCTCCACCCTCGTGGGCCCCCTGGTGCTCCACCGATGTACTCCTTCCTCCTATATATACCTACGTACCCCCAAACGATCAGATACAGAGCCAAAACCCTAATTCCACCGCTGCAACTTTCTGTATCCACGAGATCCCATCTTGGGGCCTGTTCCGGAGCTCCGCCGAAGGGGGTATCCATCACGGAGGGATTCTACATCATCACCATAGCCCCTCCGATGAAGTGTGAGTAGTTTACCTCAGACCTTCGGGTCCATAGTTATTAGCTAGATGGCTTCTTCTCTCTTTTTGGATCTCAATACAATGTTCTCCCCCTCTCTTGTGGAGATCTATTCGATGTAATCTTCTTTTTGCGGTGTGTTTGTTGAGACCGATGAATTGTGGGTTTATGATCTAGTCTATCTATGAACAATATTTGAATCTTCTCTGGATTCTTTTATGTATGATTGGTTATCTTTGCAAGTCTCTTCGAATTATCAGTTCAGTTTGGCCTACTAGATTGATCTTTCTTGCAATGGGAGAAGTGCTTAGCTTTGGGTTCAATCTTGCGGTGTCCTTTCCAAGTGACTATAGGGGCAGCAAGGCACGTATTGTATTGTTTCCATTGAGGATAACAAGATGGGGTTTTCATCATATTGCATGAGTTTATCTCTCTACATCATGTCATCTTGCTTAAGGCGTTACTCTGTTTTCATGAACTTAATACTCTAGATGCATGCTGGATAGCGGTTGATGAGTGGAGTAATAGTAGTAGATGCAGGAAGGAGTCAGTCTACTTGTCTCGGACGTGATGCCTATATACATGATCATGCCTAGATATTCTCCTAACTATGCTCAATTCTGTCAATTGCTCAACAGTAATTTGTTCACCCACCGTAGAATACCTATGCTCTTGAGAGAAGCCACTAGTGAAACATATGGCCCCTGGGTCTATCTTCATCATATTAATCTTCCAATACTTAGTTATTTTCATTGCCTTTTATTTTACTTTGCATCTTTATGATAAAAATACCAAAAATATTTATCTTATCATATCTATCAGATCTCACTCTCGTAAGTGGCCGTGTAGGGATTGACAACCCCTTATCGTGTTGGTTGCGAGGATTTATTTGTTTTGTGCAGGTGTGAGGGACTCGCGCGTAGCCTCCTACTGGATTGATACCTTGGTTCTCAAAAACTGAGGGAAATACTTACGCTACTTTGCTGCATCATCCCTTCCTCTTCGGGGAAAACCAACGTAGTGCTCAAGAGGTATCACGTACCTCCGCAAGGTATGCCTCCATGTGCTCGTCCTTCGGCTCGTACACCTTGTTGGAGAAGTGGACGAGAAGCTGCGAGTCGCCCCTGATGATGAGGCGCTTCACCCCCAGGGCCACAGAGGCCTTGAGGCTAGCAATGAGGCCTTCGTACTCCGCAATGTTGTTGGAGACCTTCTCGCCTTGCTGGAAGTAGAGCTGCACGGCGTAGTAGAGCTTGTCTTGAGTGGGCGAGATGAGGACTGCTCCAGCTCCCTCGCCCTGGCGTGCAAACGCGCCATCGAAATACATAACCCAGCCATCTGGTGCTTCACTTCCTGGCGAGAGGGACCGGTCCTCGCCTTCTTTAAACCCCGGGGCATCAGTCCATTCTGCCATAAAGTCGGCGAGTGCAGCTCCCTTGATGACCCTACTCATGCTGAACTCTAGCTGGAATACTTGCATCTCGATGTTCCATTCGGCGACTCTTCCAGCAGCGTTGGGTCTCCTGAGTACCCTCTCCAGCGGGTAGGCCGAGACGGCCTTGATTGGGTGACCTTGGAAGTAGTGTTGTAGTTTACGCGAGGCCACCAAGAGCGCGAGCAAGAGCTTCTGAGGCATGGGGTATCGTGCCCTACCATCCTACAGTACCGTGCTGAAAAAGTACATTGAGTGCTCGACGAGAGCGGGAGCATCGACGGAGCCTGCGCCTGCCAAAAGTTGGGGCGTATCCTGAGATGACAGGAATCCAAGAGCCTGATCACCTGCTGGGGCCTCTGCCGGCCCGTGGACGCCGCCTCGCTGGGCCTGGTCACTCTTTGGCATTGCTGCAGCCTTTGCGGTGCTCTATGGGTCCTGTATCGCCTCGGCTGGTGGTGCGGCGCGGCGTGGTAGCCCCTTGGCCTGGCGCTCTTTCCGAACCGCCACTAGAGCTGCACTAGCAGAGTAGGGAGTGGCGACAAGGTAAATCACTAGGGGATCAAGAGGTTGAGGCGCCACCATCACCGGGGGACTGGTCAGGTATCTCTTGAGGTCTTGAAACGCTTGGTAAGCTTCTGGCGTCCACTCGAACGGGCCCTTCTTCTTCATCAGCTAGAAGAATGGTAGGGCGCGTGTGGGAGTCCTGGACTAAGGGGTCCTCGGGCGTCCGGCCTGTTAGCCATGGGCCAAATTAATGGGCAGTGAAGATTCAAAGACCGAAGACTCTACCCGTGTCCGGATGGGACTCTCCTTGGCATGGAAGGCAAGCTTGGCGACCAAATATGAAGATTCCTTTCACTATAACAGACTTTATGTAACCCTAGATCCCTTCGGTGCCTATATAAACCAGAGGGCTAGATCCTTAGAAGAGGACAATCTAATCAGATAGGCTAGCCTTCTAGGGCTTAGCCATTACGATCTCGTGGTACATCAACTCTTGTAACCCCCATACTCATCAATATTAATCTAGCTGGACGTAGGGTTTTACCTCCATCGAGAGGGCCCGAACTTGGGTAAACATTGTGTTCCCTGTCTCCTGTTAACATCAACCTCAGACGCATAGTTCGGGACCCCCTACCCAAGATCCGCCGGTTTTGACACCGACATTGGTGCTTTCATTGAGAGTTCCGCTGTGTCGCCACATTGTCCAGGGAGAAACCTTCCTCCCCGGACAGATCTTCGTGTTCGGCGGCTTCGCACTGCGAGCCACCTCGCTTGGCCATCTAGAGCAGATCGATAGCTACTCCCCTGGCCATCAGGTCAGATTTGGAAGCTTGAACTATGTCGCGGACATCCGCGGAGACTTGATCTTCGATGGATTCGAGACCGTGGCAGTAGTCGCTCCCTGTCACCACGATGAACATGAATTAAATCTGTGATCGATCTACACCCAGGATATAGAACATGCAACTGCTTCGGCTCTAGATCCGGAGCAGGTCACGCCATCCGAGGACGGGAGGCTCAACCCCGCCACGGAGACCGCAGACTCAGCAGCGTTGGAGCCGCACACAGACCTAACCACAAGTGAGATTTGTGATGCCAGAACCTCAGACACATTTCCGGCTACAGGTTCCAAGGCATGTGCATCCGAAGATCTTGATCAGGCGTCGATCATTGAATTTAGCACCATGGACATCTTCCGGCACTCGCCTTTAGGTGATGTGCTAAACTCGTTAAAAACACTCTCCCTAGCTGGGGACTCACAACCGAATTATATCCGGTTTGAACTGGAGGTTGATGACGGAGAATTCCGCACCCCACCCCCGCCCACTTAGTAGCCACTGTTGAAGACCTAACTGACATGCTCGATTATGGCTCCAACAACATCGAAGGTATGGACAACGATGCCGGAGAAGAAGAGGCCCAAAACCCGCCATTTACCGGACGATGGACGGCCACTTCCTCGTATGACATATACATGGTGGATGCACCAAAAGAGAATAGCGGCGATGACAAGGAAGATCCGGTTGAGGATAAACCTCCCGAGATACAACCAAAGCACCGGCGTCAGCGGCGCCGCTCTAAGTCATGCCGCAGCAAAGACAGCAACACCAGCACAGGAGAAGATAACACTCTGGACGGTGCAGAAGAAAATGAAGACCCCGTTCAGCCAACTTCCGAACAGGACGAACGGGAAGATGTGCGAGTCAGCCCTGACGAATAGGCCATACACGAAGACTCGGAGGATAGTAATTACCTTCCACTCTTCGAGGATGAGGCAAGCCTCGACACCAAGGATTTCATCATGCCCGAGGAGCCCCTCGAGCAGGAGCGTTCCAAGCGCCAGCTAATATCCACTGCAAGGAGCCTGAAAAAAAGCAGCAATAGCTTCAAGTTGATCAAGACCTGCTCAATGACAGATGGTCTAATGTCCTGGAAGCCGAGAAATACGGCCTCAAGCGACCACTCAAAATTTACCCGAAGCGCAAATTATTACCTCAATTCGATGACGAGGCATTGGAGCCCATGCCATCAGCGCTCAAAGCGGCGGACCGACCACCACATGGTCAGGACAAAGCGGCAACCCAAGCCGAACACCAGCCTGTACCACCTCACCATAAAGACAGAACTACTCAGAGATACACATATGATCTCCGGCAAGGCCTGAAGAATAAAGCAGGTCCGGCCAGATCGATCTATGTATCACGGGGGTATGCCCCGACGCGCGATGACATCTATCGAGCCAAACATGGCAAGTATAGTTACGTCCGAGCCGAATATCGCAGACGGACTCCATCCGAGGTACATCGCAACCTGGCCCGACATAGAGGCATCGCACACCCCCTCTGCTTAACTGATGAAGTAATGGAACATTAATTCCTAGAAGGGTTCAAACCCGTCAATATCGAATCATATGATGGAAATCCCGCGGTACAGATTGAAGACTTTATCCTCCATATTCATATGGCGCGCGGAGGTGATATTCGTGCCATCAAATACCTACCCTAAAACTCAAGGGGCCTGCCCGACACTAGCCGAACAGCCTGCCTGGAAACTCTATTAGCAGCTGGGAGGACTTGGAAGAAGCCTTTATTGACAACTTCCAAGGTACATATGTCCGACCTCCGGATGCCGACGACTTAAGTCACATAATCCAACAGCCCGGAGAGTCAGCCAGAAAATTCTGGACTAGATTCTTAACCCAAAAGAACCAGATCGTCGATTGTCCGGACGCCGAAGCCCTGGCGGCATTTAAACATAGCATACGGGATGAATGACTCGCTCGACACCTCGGCCAAGAAAAGTCGAAGTCCATGGCAGCCCTAAGATCACTCATGACCCACTTTTGCGCGGGCAAAGGTAGCTGGCTAGCCCGTAGTAATAACAATATAAGGGAACATGGCACTTCGGAAGCCAGAAGCTGCAACGGCAAGCCCCGACGCAACAAACATAGATGATGAGGCAACGGTGATAATGCCGAGGACACGGCGGTCAACACCGGATTCAGTGGCTCCAAGTCCGGTCAGCGGAAGAAGCCATATAAAAGAAATAATCAGGGCCCTTCCAGCCTGGACCGCATACTCGATCGCCCAAGCCAGATCCACGACACCTCTGATAAACCAGCCAATCATACCCACAGGAGTTGTTGGGTCTTCAAACAGGCCGGCAAGTTAAATGCCGAAGACAAAGACAAGGGGTCGCAAAGCGAGAGGGGCGACGAGGAGCCCCATCCACTGAACACAGGGGGGAAGAAGAAGTTTCCTCCTCAAAGCAAAACAGTGAACATGATATACGCCACCCATATCCCCAAGAGGGAGCGCAAACGCGTGCTCAGGGACGTCTATGCGATAGAGCCAGTCACCCCAAAATTCAATCCATGGTCGTCATGCCCAATCACTTTCGATCGTAGGGATCATCCGACCAGTATCCGTCATGGCGGGTCAGCCGCACTGGTCCTCGACCCAATAACTGATGGATTTCATCTCACACGAGTCCTCATGGACGGTGGCAGTAGCCTCAACCTGCTTTACCAGGATACAGTGTGCAAAATGGTCATCAATCCATCAAAGATCAATCCCACCAACACTACCTTTAAAGGAGTTATACCGGGTGTAGAGGCCCGCTGCTCGGGCTCAATCACATTGGAGGTCGTCTTCGGATCTCTGGACAACTTCCGAAGCGAGGAGTTAATCTTCGATATCGTCCCCTTCCGCAGTGGCTATCACGCACTGCTCGGACGAACTATGTTTGCCCGATTCAATGCGGTGCAGCACTATGCTTATCTCAAGCTCAAGCTGCCCGGACCACGCGGTGTCATAACAGTGAATGGAAATACGGAGCGCTCCCTTCGTACCGAGGAGCACACCGCTGCCCTAGCAGCAGAAGTACAGAGTGTCCTCCACAAGCAGAACCTTAATTCGGCAGCCATACTCCTGGACATTGTCAAACGAGTTCGGACTACCATGCGCCAGGACAGCCCAGCTTGTCAAGAGCTCAACTAGCAATTCGGCCTCCATCCCAGACCACACCAATCGGTGGCATTCGCGTCGTGCGTACATAATTACGCACTCAAAAGACCATGGGCATAGACAGAGGCATAACTAGATTGTGATCCATAATAAGGCTCAACCTCCCTTGGACACACATACTTGCACTTTTTCTTTTTTCTCTTCAGGTTTCCATTCCGCAGGTCCCTCTCACCCACCTCATAATTGGTCCTTTCGAAGAACGGACGCACCAAGGTGGCAAGTAGCACAGACGCATGGGGGAATCTCTATATGTCTTTCTTGGCGATCACTCTACCTATTTTCAGGACCCGTATGCAGCTCTTCCTTGATATTAGCATGTTAAATAGCTACTGTTGCTTCTCGCACCCCTTTGATTTTTCACGTACGCTTTGACATATTAATTAAAATTATAATGGAAACAGTTCACGGCCCAGCATATGTGGCACTAGCTTCTTCTTTACTTTTATTTTTTCCTATTTTAATTTGCATCCGTACACCTTGGTACGCCATGATCCGCCCGGGGCTTTATTACGCCCCACACTATGGCAACAAGTCCGAACACTATTATAGTATAGTTCGGCACCCCGAATTTAGCATTATATGGATTGGCTCCGAATCATGTATTTGGTCAATAGTTGGGTTGCCCGGCTCCTGTGCTTACTACCTTACGTTCTGCTATATCGGCTAGGGTAGTAAAGGGAGAACTACTGCGATTGTGTCCTGGTTTATCCGGATGAGTACCTGAGTAGAGAAAGCCGAAAACTGACTGACATGATGCGGCGTGAGCCAGTCAGCTCTTCGGAGGTTTCAAATCTTTAGCGATTTTTTCCGCATTATGTGATGAATCAGTTCTTATCCGATCAGGTGTCCACAGCACCCTAGTCTGGATACTAGGGGCCGCGCATATATTTTCATTGTCAAACTCCTATGGCTAAGTGAGGGTAACAAAGCCACATAGTTCGATTTCCTGGTTCATTGCGCTAAACACCTCCTTTAAGGTCCAAACCCTTTCATAAAGAGTGTTTAGATTCATCCCGGACACCACCATACTACCTACATGGGGGCTGAGGCCGACGACTGGCCAACTCTCAGATTTGATGAAAACGGTCGCACAGGAGGTAAAATTTTAAATAAACAAAATAGCAAAGCATTATATTGCATATCAAGCCTTGCCTTCATCATACAGGATGGGATTACATGAATGTATTCATTCAAAAATAATGTCCTTTGCACATTGCTCCGCTACAATACGGGATCCCTCCAGGACATCGTCGAAATATCGCGCGGGCGTGAGATGCTCCTTTCCCTCGGGCGGTCCTTCGGTCGCGAGCTTGATGGCATTCATCTTCGCCCATTGCACCTTGACACGGGCGAAGGCCATCCATGCACCTTCTATACAGACCGACCGCTTGTCGATGTCAAGTCGAGGGCAAGCATGGACCAGGCACTTCACGAGTCCGAAGTAGCTGCCGGGCATAGCCTCTGCAGGCCACAGCTGGATTATTAAGTCCTTCATGTCCAGTTCGGCCACCCTATGCAGCTCGAGCAGCTGCTCCAGCTGGTCGCTGAAAGCCACCGGATGTTCGGCGCAAGATACTGCGACCAGAACAGCTTCTCCGTTGAGCTCCCATATTCGGCTCGAAAGAATGCCGTGGCATCAGAAACACTGCGGGGCAGATCCGCAAAAACCTCTTGAGAACTCCAAATCCGGGTTAGCATGAGATATCTCTTCTTCACATACTTGCTCTACATAATAAAAGGCTTACCAGCCGCAATTTTCTTGGACTCCTGGATTTCCCAGAGGGCGCCCTGGGCTTCGACCTGGGCCTCTTGTGCACTTCGACGATCCTGGGCAAGTTCAGACTCTTGGTCTGCATTCTTGCGCTCCAATGCCTCACACTTCTTTACGGCGTCCTGCAGTTCCTGCTAGACCTCGCCGACCCTGATCTCGTACTTTCCGCGGGCGGCCTGCTCGTCTGCTACCCTCTTCTGGGCTTCGGCCAGCGCTGCTTTGAGGGTTTCCACCTCAGACGTCACCCCTACAAATTATCACATGATCAATACAAGCAATTCATATCTTGCTATATTTGAATAGGTCGTTACATACCCTGCTTGTCCGCAAGCTGCCTTCTCACACGATCGAGCTCTTCCTTGGTCTGCTCCAGCCTCTGCTTTAGTGCAGAGACTTCAGCAACACGAGAAGTCACGGCTAGCAGCGACGCCTGCTTATTCACAAAGACATATAAAAATTAGTCTCCTGTGACAAACTATTTGATCCTCTGTTTCGGTTTTTTCTTTCCGAACACCGGACAGAGTCTCAGGGGCAACTGTCTATACTGTAGCTTTCTTTTCACATAAATGCAGCGCTTACCTCAAAGCTTGTTAGAAGGCTCGCGTAGGCTTCGGTCAGTCTGCTTTTCGCAGACTGAATCTTCTCAATCACCGCATCCATAAGGGTACGGTGTTCCTCAATAATGGAAGCGCTTCGCAGCGCTTCCCGTAGAGTATCCGGCGCCTCTGGTTGGACAGAGGTCACTGGAAGAAGGGGCACACCTCCTTCTGATGAATGAGGCTGCTGGCCGGATTCCGGAGTCGTATAGGTCTCGGGGAGCACATTCGGCTGCGGGCCGAATTGGACATAGCCCCCACCGCCGGTCTCCATGGGGATGTGCTCCTCCATGTGTTCGGCGGCCGATGTCTCGCCCTCTGTCATCATCTTGATGACCTCCTGCATCTCTCCCTAGCCAGGGGTCCTTCGGGACAACACCTCGGCATCGTCCGTAGCCTTGGGGGAGGAGGCCGTTGGAAGGGACCTGCTGTCCATCACCTTCACATCCAGCAAGTTCCCCGTAGACGAGGATTGCTCGAGGGCAGAGCGATCCGGACTGCAAATGCATGATTCAGCATGTTAGAATTATGAGGTGAAAAAAGAGGATGTATGAATACTTCAGGGTCTTCGGGTACTCATGATTCGGCCAAGGGCTTGTTTCGAGGGCGCCGCTCTGGGCTGCTATCGACATCCCACGTAGAGCTATCCGCGAGGGAAGCCTTTCCCTTCTTGGATGCCTCCGCCTCCAGATCTGTGGAGGCCGCCCTCTTCTCCCCCCTCAGGGAGGGGGAAGTTGCTTTCTTCCTCCCCTTCCTCCTCCTCGTCGTCTTCGGCAACGGAGCGAGTTTCAGCATCTTCGGACGCCGCGCCCGAAGTGCCGTTGGGACGGAGGCCTCCTCTGGTCCCCTTGACCTTATTTTTCGCCTTCTTCTCCGGCTCCACGTAAGGTGCCGGAACAAACATCTTCGTCAAAAGCGGGATGGCTGGTTCCTCGGGCAGCGGAGCCGAACACCGATTCCGCTCCGCCTTCTTCTCCAACCCTGAAAAGCCAAAATAGGGAAGTTGAGACGACCTCCTTGAGCAAGCCAGAAAGGGATACGCCTTGAAGCATGGAATACTTACAGAACTGGCGGGATGGGCCAGATCATGTCCGTAGTCCTCGGTTGTCTCCGTCCATGTCGCATTGGCCTTGAAGAGCACCTTCCAGATCTCCTCGTGCGTAGTTCTGAAGAAGTGTCGCAGGGTCTTGTGCTTGGCCGGATTGAACTCCCATGGATGGCAAGCACGGTTCTGGCAGGGAAGGATCCGGTGAATTAGCATCACCTGAATCACATCAACGAGATTGACATTCTTGTCCATCATGCTCCTGATGCGCGTCTGAAGTGCAGTCAACTCATCCGACGAAGACCACTCCAGACCATTCTCCTGCCAGGAGGTAAGCCGCATTGGGGCCCCAGACTTGAATTCGGGAGCCGCGGCCCAGGCAGCGTCGCGGGGCTCAGTGACATAAAACCATAGCTTCTGCGACCCCTTGACGGTCTCTAGAAGGTGCCTTTGGGCCACGGGACGTTGGGCATTTTGCTCACCATGGCTCCTCCACATTCTGCGTGTTCGCCGCCCACCACCTTCGGCTTCACATTAAAAGTCTTCAGCCACAGTCCGAAGTGGGGAGGGATGCGGAGGAAAACCTCACACACGACAATGAATGCCGAGATGTTGAGGAAAGAGTTCGGGGCTAAATCATGGAAATCTAGCCCATAATAGAACATAAGTCCACAGACGAAAGGGTGGAGAGGAAACCCTAACCCGCAGACGAAGTGGGGGATGAACACCACCCTTGGCTGGAAGCCGGTGGGCGATTTCTTTCGCCAAATACCCGGCCTCCCGAAGCTTGGTGATGTCCTTCTCCTTACCGGAGGAGGCCATCCACTTTCCTTTCCCTCCAGATCCAGACATGGTTGAGTGCTTCCTTGAGGCGGAAAACATGAGGACTAGGGCGCTGGAGCTCGAGAATGGAAGGGCAGAGAAAGAGAGAAGGCGTGGGCGAAAGAGGGAATCCTTATCTCCTTAAAAAAGGCAGTGAATATTAAGTGCCTCCCCACTCGCCTTGAAACTCGCATGCTCCCAAGGGTCGTGCGGACAGCGCGGTTGGGTTACCCACGCCCGTATTGATGAGAATCCCGCAATTAGGCGACAGGATCTCTGCTTTGACAAGACATGCCAATAAAACCGCGTCTCGAAATACGAAATAGTAGGCCGAAAACGGTTCGAAATAATGACCGGTCAGACGAGATGTCACATTGCAAAAAGTTGTCAGTGGATTTGACTCGTGAAATATTATACTCTCTACGGTTGTGCGTGGTACTTGTGTTACAGATCCGGATACATTCTTTGCGTCCGAAGACTATTTTGGAGAAGGGAACCCTCCTTGCAATGCCAAAGACAATCTGCACGCCGGACACCTCGTCATTGAAGCCTGGTGGTGCGGCGCGGCGTGGTAGCCCCTTGGCCTGGCGCTCTTTCCGAACCGCCACTAGAGCTGCACTAGCAGAGTAGGGAGTGGCGACAAGGTAAATCACTAGGGGATCAAGAGGTTGAGGCGCCACCATCACCGGGGGACTGGTCAGGTATCTCTTGAGGTCTTGAAACGCTTGGTAAGCTTCTGGCGTCCACTCGAACGGGCCCTTCTTCTTCATCAGCTAGAAGAATGGTAGGGCGCGTGTGGGAGTCCTGGACTAAGGGGTCCTCGGGCGTCTGGCCTATTAGCCATGGGCCGGACTGATGGGCACTGAAGATACAAAGACCAAAGACTCTACCCATGTCCGGATGGGACTCTCCTTGGCGTGGAAGGCAAGCTTGGCGACCAAATATGAAGATTCCTTTTCACTGTAACTGACTTTATGTAACCCTAGATCCCTCCGGTGCCTATATAAACCGGAGGTCTAGATCCTTAGAAGAGGACCATCATAATTAGATAGGCTAGACTTCTAGGGTTTAGCCATTACGATCTCGTGGTAGATCAACTCCTGTAACCCCCATACTCATCAATATTAATCTAGCAGGACGTAGGGTTTTACCTCCATCGAGAGGGCCCGAACTAGGGTAAACATTGTGTTCCTTGTCTCCTGTTACCATCAACCTCAGACGCACAGTTCGGGACCCCCTACCCGAGATCCGCCGGTTTTGACACCGACAGTGTGCTCTCCCAGCTTGGAGATGAAGCGCCCTAGCGAAGTCACGCAGCCTGCAAGTTTCTGCATCTCCTTGAGAGTTTGCGGTGGGCTCATGTCTTCGATCGCCTTGACCTCCTCCGGGTTGGCCTCGATCCTCCTGTGGGACACGAGGAAGCCCAGCAACTTGCTGGAAGGGACACCAAACACGCACTTCTCCGGGTTGAGCCGCAAGTCCACCTGGCGCAGGCTCCCGAAGGTCTCCTCCAGGTCTTGAATCAAAGTCCTCGCCTCTTGAGATTTTACCACAATGTCGTCGACGTAGGCTTCAGCGTTTCTCCCGTGGTGCTGACCCAGGGCGATGTGCATTCGCGTTGGAAGGTCGTGCATGTGTTGCGCAGCCTGAACGGCATGCAAGTGTAGCAGTACACACCGCACGGGGTTTGGAAGGCCGTCTTCTCCACATCCTCTACCGCCATTTTGATCTGATGATAGCCCGAGAACGCATCCAGGAAGCATAGCAGGTCACACTCAGCAGTGGAGTCAACAATCTGGTCAATGCGTGGAAGTGGGAACGGATCTTGGGGACATGCCTTGTTGAGGTTGGTGAAGTCGACGCACATGCATCTATTTGGCACGGCGATGGGGTTCGCCAGCCACTCGGGACACCTGCCACCTCCAGCTTGCAGATTTCCTGGACGATGAAGGACTGCTTCTCCGTGGATTGTCGTCGCGCCTTCTGCTTCATAGGGCGCACATTGGGGCACACCCTCAAGTGATGCTCGATCAACCCTCTTGGGACACCTACTAGCTGCTTGGGTTCGCAGGCGAATACTTCCTTGTTCACACGCAGGAACCTCACCAATGCCTCCTCTTGATTTGGGTCGAGGTTGGCGCCAATGGTGAAGGTGGCTCCTGAGGACCCATCTTCCTTGACCGGCACCTGCTTGGTTGTGGCCCGATCTTGAGTGAACAACTACTTCTTCTTTGCTGGAGCGGCCTCCTTACCCCCTGGGGCGGCCTCGTTGGCCGGTCACGCTACCACGGCGGTTTTGAGAGCACACTTGAGCGCTGCCAGAGCCTCCTTGGTATCTCCAACTACGGTGAGGACGCCCTTGCTCCTGGGCCTCTTCATGAGGTTGTAGGACGGATGGGTTGCCGCCATAAACTAAGCCAATGTCAGGTACCCGCGGATGGCGTTGTACGGGATGCCAATACGGGTGATGTCGAAGTCGATCAGCTCAGTGCGATAGTTGTCGCGGGTGCCGAAGGTCACGGGAAGACGGATCTTCCCCAGGGTGTTGGTGGAGCCGCCGCCGACCCCGGAGAAGGGCTTGTTAGGGTAGAGCTCCTCGAGCGGCATGTGAAGGAGGCTAAAAGCCTCCACGGAGAGCATGTTCACTGCAAAAAAATACACTTCCGTGATGATACGTGTTTGTCACAGTAGGTCGCGTTTTTTGTCATGCATGTACATCCATGACAATTTTATGACAGAATCAAGATAGTCATACCTGTGCTGTCGTAGAAGTGTTCCATGACATTACAAAATTATCATCACGGAAGTGTGCACTTCCATTACGATAAATCGCGCGTCACAGAAGTGCTTTCGTCAAGGGTGACCGACATGTGGCATCCACCGTAACGGAACGCCGTTAAGCTATCGGGGCGGGTTTTGGATCCGATAACCCATTAACAGCCCCGACCAATGGGGATTTTCCACGTGTAAAATCATCATTGGCTGGAGGAAACACATGTCGGCTCATCGTTGGGACAGATGTCATCCACTCATTGGCCAGAAGGCGCCTATGATACGTCGACACGTGGCACGGCCCAACAGAGGCCCATTCCTGTGAAAAGGCCGGCCCATTTGACTTGGTCAAAAGGTGGCAGGCTGGCCCATGGAAAGCCTATTAACGGCCTGTTCGCATATAGCCCATTTACAGCCCGCTAACCCAAGGCCCGTTACGCCCTATCCGAATTAGGCCCAGTAGCGTCATCTGGGCCATCCAATATGATTCCAGCCCGTTTTCACTTCTGTCCCATGTATGGCCCATGACGTCTTTCGGCCCATATGAGGCCCTATGTAACTCTTGGCCTATTAACGGCCCGCGGTGAAACTGGCACGTAATGAACAGTGTATCACTTTACACCCATTAACGGCCCATGGTGAAACTGGCCCATAATGAACATTGTATCACTTTATACCCATTAACGGCTCGTTATTCCATTGGGCCGTTTCCAGCCCATGTTATCTTTCGGCCTTCTCAGAGCCCATTTATTCTTGGGCTCATTTCCAGCATTCATTTACTTACAAACCCTTACTGTCATTTTCTGCTTGTGGGCCAAATTCAGCCCATGGTTACAGTCGGCCTGTCTGTGTTCCGTTAATACATTGGGCCGTTTTCATAGCGTCATCAAATACGGCCTATTAATGATGGCCCGTTATAGTCGGCCCATGAATGGACGATTCCAACTCTAGCCCGTTTACAGCCATAATGTGGCGTGTTATTGACCCATGTTTGGCCAATCGATCATACGGCCCGTATAAGGCCCATTGATGATACGGCCTGTAGAAGGCCCATTGTTTCTACGGCCCATAGAAGGCCCATTATTTCTACGGCCCATAGAAGGCCTACTGTTTCTACGGCCCGTAGGAGGCCCGGTGTGGCTACAGTAAATATTAGCCCATGGTTATTGTGGCCTAGTTTTAAAAATAGGTTATTGCAGCCACTAGCAAACCGCGGAAAAAGAACTGCACTAACTACAAGCAAACAAATAAACAAGACAACAAGGAAATGAATAAGCAAGAAACTTATGCTAGGCTATCACGGCTATTACACATATTACATCCACTGGGCATCAAAGTTCGCCACCAGTGCAAATATAGGGAACAAAGCAGCATATAAACGCCGCAGCAAAACAAGTCCAGAATTGAAACCACTTTAGAAGAGTTCAAGAAACAATATCCTAGGTACCCATAATGCTGGCAAGATGCTTAGCAAGATTATTAACTTTCTCTTGTTTGGCGCTTAAATCCTCCAGCGCTTGCTGTTGCACAAGAAAGTACGCATCTGAATTCTGCAGGGACTTCCTCAGTACTTTGGCTTCTTGTCGCAGCACAACTGACTGATGCCTTTCAGCTTGTAGCTGAGACTGAAGAAGCCGAAGTGATTCAGGCAGCGAGTTCGAAGAGCTTGTGCCAGCAGTACTGGCCAATAACTCGAACACTACATCAACGCAGGACTATGGGGTTTTCTCACTGTCTACAAGATCGTTTTTATCACCTTTCTTGGAGACCAACAGGGTTGTCTCACTATCTTAAACCTTATCTGCATTACTTTCTCTACCATTGCATAGTGGGGTGCTCTTCTCCAATATCCTGTTTGGATACTACAAGAGAAACAAGCAGACACATCACAGGTTTAGCTTGTAGTATACGAAACTCATTTTGGTAAACCGGTTCAGTAGTAAGGTGGACAGGATAACAGCATAAAACAAACATATATCTATGTACTATGGTCACTGTATTGTCCATATCATTCTAGTTTATGTTCCCTAATCAAGATAGAGACACAGTTCAACTCATTTATTTTTAAGACACAGCAGCATAGACAGAATATAAGTGTCAGAAAGTACACAGCATTGGCAGCACTTGTAATGTGCATCACATGAGAACATAACTGTTTATACAACTTAAACTGAAATCAACATAGAGCAAGAAGTTAGAACAACAATCCAGTTAAAGAAATAGGTTTAAAACATACCTGTTGCGCCAATGGAGTTTCAATTGGATCCTTCAAATTCGAAAGTAGTTGGTATGAGTAAACACAGTGATGCAATAGCAAAGGACTATGGACCATAGCTACGGAATCTGACCTGAGAACAGTTGCTCTTCTGCTTTAAACGCGGAGTTTGGGTTAGCTGTGGTGGTCTTCGTGCTTTGGGCACTGCAGTAGCTTTACAAGCTGCTCGTGTGGGGGTACTCTGTGGTGGACATGGTGCTTTGTCAACTATAAGTGGGTTACTATCCGCTGGGGTTGCGGTTAGATGGGTTGTAGCTGGTTCTCTGCCCAACGGTGTAAGTGTGCAATCTAGAAGAGTCTTGATTATGTGTGGTGGGGCTAGTTCGTGGGCCAGTACAACCATCGTTCTATCTGCATCGACGGGTAGCACTGTCTTTTGTGAAGAACGGGTTTTTGCTCCCTTAGATACTGCCATCACCCCCTCCAATTCAAATGGCTGATAAACAAGAAAATAAATTGAACATACAGACATTGTATGATAGACAGATGTGGTAATTCACATATATGTTGTCTAACCAAACAGGACAGCATGACACAATTTCACATATATGATGCCTAACTAAATAGGATAGCATGACACAGTTTCAGATATATGATGGATAACTTAACAGGATATAATGGCATAATTCAACATACGATGAGTACCTAAATAGGATGACATGACAAAACTATATGATGTCTTTCTAAAATAGGTTGGGATGAAATAATTCACATGCATGTTGTCTAAGTATACAGGATGGCATGATATAATTGACATAATTGATTTATATACTAAGCAGCTGGCACTCGCATGTATGATCTCTAAACTAAGCAGATAGAATTCAATATTGTGCATATGATGTCTAAACTAAGCAATGCAAGACACCATATGCATCATATGAGAAATATAAACATTGCAACTTAGAGCATACACCTCAGGTGGGATATAGGACTGGTCATCTGCCTCTGAATCCTCCTCTGAGGAGCTCCCTGTAACCATCGAGATATATGCTTCAATAGGTACCATTGCCTGCTTTGAAGACCTTGTTTTCACTCCAGATTTTTGCATAACCGGCTCAAATGGCTGATACACATGAAGAGTAGTTCAATATACACAGATTGTTGACAAATGGAATACGTAATGAAAAAAAGATGGCATGAGATAATTCACATATGATGCCTGGCTCCATGGCGGTGCATAATTCACATATATGATAACTGGCTGAAAAACATGGCATTGCATAATTCACATATCTGATATAGAAAGCAAACATGAGGCATTCACACAAAGCATGTCTAATCTAAGTAGATGGCATGGCAATGCAAGACATCATATGCATGATATGAGCAATATAACCCAGCCAAGTTAGAGCATGCACCTCGGGGGGGGATACAACTGGTCATCTCTATCCGAATCCTTCTCTGAGGAGCTATCTGTAACCAGTAAGAAATCTGCATCAACAGGTAGCACTGACTGGTCAGAAGACCTTGTTTTCACTCCAGATTTTCCCATGACCGACTCAAATGGCTGATGCACAGGAAGAGTAGATGAATGTATAAACATTGTTGACAAATGGAGTACATTATGGAAAAAAATATGGCACGATACAATTCACATATACGATGACTGGCTAAACAGGATGGCATTGCATGATTCACGTATATGATGCCTGGCTAAAGAAGATGGCATTGCATAATTCCCATATACTCCCTCTGTTCCTAAATATTTGTCTTTTTAGAGATTTCAAATGGACTACCACATACGGATGTATATAGACATATTTTAGAGTGTAGATTCACTCATTTTGTTCCGTATGTAGTCACTTGTTGAAATCTCTAAAAGACAAATATTTAGGAATGGTGGGAGTATGATATAGAAACCAAACAGGTGGCATTCAAACAAAGCAAATCTAAACTAAGCTGATGGCATATAAGATGTATAATGTAAGCAATGCAAGGCGCCATATGCATGATATGACTAACATCAGCATGCCAGGTTAGAGCAAACACCTCATGTGGTAAACAGGCGTGGTCGGCTCCTTCTGAATCTCCATATGAACAGTTATCTTCCTCTGGAATACAATCTGGAAATGCAGGAGGGGGGCACTTCGCCCAGCATGGAGCGGCGTCTGCATGACATTATATTCACACGCAACGGTCTTCTCTTTTTCTCTACATGTTCAGTACGATTGTGTACAATATCTGACATGCATAATAAAAAATAGTTAAGATTTTGTAAGGCCTAAGGGGTGCATGCAAAAATCAAGACTGATGGTAGCAAACGAGTGGATGGATCCAAAACTAATGATAGCAGGTAGATTATTGCTTCAGTTTAAAAAGATAGACAATGGATCATCTATTTTGTTTGTTGCCCACCCAACATGAACCACATAGAAGACCCCAAATGAACCATATAGTAGACAAATACTATTTGTTGCTGGCTCTATATGAGACCCATGGGCAATTCAAAACTCAAGATTGAATGATAAAGTAGCAAGTAATAATAACTGATGTATAAAGTAAGCAAACGCGAAAGACTGCGACCTCTCTTCCGGAACTATGTAGTCCTCAGGTTCATCTGCTCAGTCGATGATGGTAATGCAGTTGGCGTGGCTGCCGGCAACGGGGAAGATGATCTGAGGCGGCGAAAGGAAGTCCGCAGGGGGGATCTCTGCTGCAGTGAACGCTTCTGTCGATGGTGCACCTCAGGTGGGGTGGATGACAGCACGGCAGGAGCAGGACATAACACACAGAGTTTTCTTTGACGCCTATCTGGAAATGAAGTAAATTTGTAAGGGCTCCTTAGAATTGGAGGATTCTATAAACGCATGGACAGGAAAAACACAAGAATAGGATAGGAATGCACGTGCAAAATAGAGTAGTTGGAAACATAGGATTTCAGTCAACCTGGGTGTTTGGCTCACATGAATTGGAAGAACAGAGGAATGGAGAAACAAAGTGATGCGACGAGTGTACAACCTCTTTGGCATAGCCTTGTGGACCTCAGCATCATTGGGTTGGACATGGAGGATGGTGATGATGCTGGTGTGACTGTCGGAGGCGGGGAAGAAGATCCGAGGCCTCTGGAAACGGCGCCGAGGGTACTGCTCCACTATGATGGACGGTTCCATCGTTTGAGTAGCTCTGCTAAGGTGTACGGCAATGAGGCTGAAGCATGACAAGACAGACAACGTTAATCTGAAGTGGGACCCTAATATCATCTGCAATAGATGATGTAAAATACATAACCAAAAAGTGCTAGATGTAAAACGCATCAGCCGCGCCACGGCCGCTCTGACAGATGCTGTGAGTACTGTTCACTCTGAACTTAACTGAATAAAATGAACTTCACAGTCGAAACTGAATTTTACTGTTGAAACTGATTCAACTAGTAACAGAGCATTGCAATAGATGTTTAGGGCATTCGAGCACTAGTAGCAGAGAAGCAGTGATCTAAATCAGCAGACGCTCGAGCAGGGAACGGACTAGCAGAGAGCAAGTCGTGCAGTAGCACCGCGAGCGAGTGCTAAAGCAGCAACTCCTGTAGCTGCCGGAGGTCGTGCAGCAGCAGCAGTGCAAGCAAGAGCAGAGTAGCAGCACGAACGAAAGCAGGAGCAGTGCAGCAGCACGACCGATAGCAAGAATAGAGCCGCAGCGTGAGCAAGAGCCGGAGCAGCTGCAGCTAGTGCCGTTGTGGAAGTCGCCGCCGAGGAAGCAACGACATGGGGGAGAGACGCCGTGGATGATGTGGCCGACGATGGCACTGTCGATGGAGACACACCATGTCTACTCGGTATCGAGCACCGGCAGCCCCATGAGATCGAATAAAAGATAAAATGCAGCGGTGAGTGCAGAACCTCCTTGGTGGCTCTGAGTTGGCCTCGGCTTCATCGGAGGAATTGGTGAGGGTGATGCGGTTCCGGTGGGGCAGGTCAAGACGGCGTTGTGGGGATTGAGGTGGCGCGATAGATGAGGCGAACATCGAGGAAGCTCCTTGGAAGTGGAGGACGGGGCGGTTGATCCGGTGGGACAACGAGATCGGCATCGGATCCTCATCCGGTGCGGTGGATGAGGGACAGCGAGCTGTTGCGGTGGACGACGTAGTCGGGGAAGAGTCTCCGGCTGGGCGACGGTTGGGAGGCCAATGGAGGAGCGTGGGGTTTCGCGGGTTTTGGCGGCCTCGATGTACGAATGGGGGGGCGAAAGGGGAGGGGGAGCCAAGCTTAGGGACGCGCTTGTCCGAAATGTAGGGTAAGTTACCAGCGTACCCCCACCGGTTTTGACACCACGACATGGAGCTTCATTTCCGGCTGAGGGGTAGAAGGGGGATTTCGCGTGTCTGGGCTGTGGGAGAGATTTCAGATGAGGAGGGAGTTCTCGCGCGGGTCCAAATTTCGGGATAACAAGGCGCGGCGCGGGTTGAAGAAGCGGGAGTTTCAAAGCAGGTGAGACAAAAGATACTCGAGCTTGAAAATTTCGGGATAACAAGGTGCTGATTCCTTGTTCGGCAGAACAAACTTAACGTCTAAAAAAACAATTCATACAAGACACAAGAGAATCATGTGCCCTTTTACTATTTTTCTATAGATGCCATTGAAAAAACTACAAGAAAAATGTAAAAAAATCAGGAGAACAAGATTACCCTGCACAGTACCAAATCGATTCGCACTTCCCTCAACAACAACAAAAAAAAATCAGTTCCAACCAAAGAAAGAGTAATGTCCCTTTTTATATGATTACAGATGCCATGATCTCGAATTTCAATTTTTGAATCCACACTATGTTGAATTCGAATATATCATGAGCTGACCTTGCGGTTTATAATTGATGTAGTCGTACATTTTGATCTTCCATCATATATGAACATTTTACTCCACCATGTGAACATATATATTGTCGTCTACCATATGGACTAAATTTGAATCAATTTTCCTTATTTGAATACGATTGTTGTCAAGTTATACAATAATTTAAATATTATCTTGATAACAAAAAACATACATATAGCAGTAATCATATTTCACTATGAACTACATGTACCATACGCTCTCCAATTCAAATATTTGTACCCATTTTATGTTGAATTCAAATCATAGTACATTATTGGTCTAGGTAGCGAGATGTTTGGGATAATCTAAACCCTGTTTTCATACGTATAATTTTTGGCTGAATTGGGACAAGTTTTGGTATAAGCCTCTTGCAAAACCGGAGATTCTCTCAACAAGCCTCGTGGTACCGAGAGGGAACGTGTCACCTTTGTGTGTGAAACGATATACGCTGCCTCCCCTAATTTTATTTACAGGGGCAACATAGAACTATATGAGTGCCTTGTTAAATTTTGGAATTATTTCTGGTTCATTTGGCCTTTTTATACATTAATTGAGTTTCTGGACTTTTAATGTGCATAATCTAAATATGAATTGCATGCACATGCTCCGGTGCACCAAAGTGGGTTGAAAAATCACATGTGTGTCCTTGGTTGAATTTCTAGGTCCCATGGAAGAAATGAGAATGAAATTCAAACATCTGGGCGTCATGACTCGGCGGAGAACATCGAGAAACTTTGATTTCAAATTCATGTAAATCCAAAACTCGCCTGGAAATCATGAAACTTGGCATGGTGTCATGTCATGACACTAACATGTTGTGGTAAAAAATTGGGCCGATTTGGAAGCTCGTGGTTCTAAGAGGGAACGTGCCACCTTTGAGTGTGAAACGATATACGTTGCCCCCCCCCCTTGAGTTTCTTAACAAAGGCAACATAGAACTACATTAGTGCCCTGTTAAATTTTGGAATTATTCCGGGTTCGTTTGCCGTTTTTATACATTAATTGAGTTTCTGGTCATTTAATGTGCATAAGTCAAATTTGAACTACAAGCACATGCTCTCGTGCACCAAAGTTGGTTGAAAAATCACATTTGTGTCCTTGGGTGAATTTCTAGGTCCCATGCAAGAAATGAGAATAAAATTAAAACATCTAGGCATCGTGGCTTGGCCGAGAACATTGAGAAACTTGGTTTTAAAATTCTTGTAAATCCAAAACACGTCTGAAAATCATGAAACTTGGCATGGATGTCATGTCATGGTACTACCATGTTGTGGTAAAAAATGGCCAAATAGGAACATATTTTGGTATAAGCTTTTGCAAACCGAAGCTTCTCCCAAGAAAGCTCGTGGTTCTGAGAGGGAACGTGCCACCTTTGAGTGCAAAACGATATACGTTGTCCCCCTTGAGTTTATTTACAAAGGCAACATAGAACTACATGAGTGCCCTATTAAATTTTGGAATTATTCCGGCTTCGTTTGGCCTAATTTACACATTAATTGAGTTTTTGGTCATTTAATGTGCATAATTCAAATTTGAACTACAAGCACATGCTCCCGTGCACCAAAGTTGGTTGAAAAATCACATTTGTGTCCTCGGGTGAATTTCTACTCCCTCCTTCCATCTATATACGTCCTAATGCATTTTTCGAGGCTAACTTTGACCAAACGTTAGAGCAATAATATATGACATGCAACTTACACAAAGCATACCTTCAATTTTGTATGTCAAAGGAGCTTCCAATAATATAATTTTCATAGTACACATCTCATGTGCTATTAATCTTGTCAATAGTCAAAGGCTGTCTTGAAAAACACATTAGGCCCTATATAGATGGAAGGAGGGAGTAGGTCCCATGCAAAAAATGAGAATAAAATTCAAACATCTGGGCATCGTGGCTCGGTCGAGAACATTGAGAAACTTGGTTTTAAAATCGTGAAACTTGGCATGGTGTCATGTCATGGTAGTACCATGCCGTGGTAAAAAAATGGCCGAATAGGAACAAATTTTGGTATAAGCTTCTTGCAAATCAGAGCTTCTCTCAAGAAGGCTCGTGGTTCTGGGAGGGAACGTGTCACCTTTGTGTGCATAATTCAAATTTGAAATACAAGCACATGTTCCAGTGCACCAAAGTTGGTTGAAAAATCCCATGTGTGTCCTCGGGTAAATTTCTAGGTTCCATGCAAGAAATGGGAATGAAATTCAAAATTCTGGGCATCGTGGCTGGGTTGGAAACATTGAGAAACTTAGTTTTTTAATTCCTGTAAATCCAAAACACGCATGAAAATAATGGAACTTGGCTTGGTGCCATGACATGGCACCAACATGTTGTGGTAAATTTGCAGTCCGATTTGCGAAGGTGCACACATTAACAATCAACAAAGTCATTTTGGAACAAGTGCTGTCATGTTACAATCGGAAACACAAGTATTATTGAAACCGTGAGCGTTCTACTTACTAGTACCATTTACGTGTCGCCACGCGTCCCCATTTTTTATTAGCTAGGAGGCGCCGTGCAGGGTAGCTATTTGAGTATGAGAGGCGTGCGATCAGACCCCTGCGTGTGCTTATCGGGAGGAGAGCCCTTTGACCTCCATCTGCCGTCCACCTCTCTCCCAAGGTCTCCATTAATGGCGCCCGAGCCTCTGTTTAATGGCGTGGCTATGTCTCACTCGACTGAGATTTAAGAGAGAAAAAAGAAAATCTGAAAGCACGGATCTTGATGTAAGATCCGACGGACCTATATAGCATATACTGTGACTTATAGCAAGACTGATGAATATATAAGGACGATTAATTTTTTTGATCAAAGAAGGGCTTTCCCCTTCTGATTTTCATTACTGAAAACCACCACAATTCACACGAAATTCAGCACAACTCCAGCCTAACACGAAGGACTAAAAGCCACCAGATTGAAATCGCAACATCCCAAGAGGCCAACAAAGGCCAAACATCCGTGCTAGAACCCAAAATTTCACAACCGACGACACAATCCACATCCTAAACCAATTATTACATCAAAAGAAACCAGGAAACTAGTCTCCGCGACGAGCGGCGGTGAGCTCTTTCGTGTCCTCAAGATGCTGCTTGAGAACATCCACGGATTCCTCCACCAGCCTTTGGCGCTTGTTGCGGAGCATGTCATTCTCGTCCATAAGTTTCTTGACGATGACGTCGGTCCTCTTCAACAAGGCACTGGTCTCCTCCTGCTGGTCTGCACTTCGGACGATCTTCTCCCTCAGCAGGTCGCGCTCGGCCCAGAGCCTCTCATTGCCCTCCCTTAGTTGCCGGATGACGCCGGTCGCCTGTTCAAACGAGGCTTTCACATCATCCTGCAACCTCGCCCAGCCGGAGATCTGATCGATCTGTCTATGGACGATCGCATGCATGCGCCTGTAACAGTCGTCGCCTGCCCGCTAGAAATTTTCCAAGGGCACCGCGGCACGTCGGGACATCTCTGCTGCATTCATGGCATGGCGGGACATCTCTGCTGCTTCCGCGGTGCGGCCGGACCAGTCTACTGCATCGACGGTGCAGCGGGACCTCCGTGCTGCTTCAGCAGCACAGTGGGACCTCTGTGCTTCTACTTCCGCGCGGCGGGAGATGTCGGCTGCTCTCGCAGCGAGGCGGGACATCTCTCGTGCTTCCGCTTCCATGCTCGCCTCTCCCTGGTGGCAATCTCTTGACCCAGAACCCACGCTGGCCATGGCAGACGCAAGGGAAGGATGCTGAATGACTTGTTTGTTTTTGTGGATGAGGAGTTGAGGAGGAATGTGAAGTCATCTTGGAATACTAGTATTTATAACCGAGTACTAATACACTCCTAAGTGGGAAATCGTTTAGGTTGTGATCGGTGTGAACAGGTTTGCAATTCAATATAGCATGGAGTAATTTGGAATGTGACGAGATGCAAGCTCAAAATTTATTGACGGTTCTAGTTTCGAAGTGCGGCACTATTCTCGGATGGAGTACTTCTTTTTCTACTCCCTCCTTTCTGGTTTTATAGGGCTTATCTCAAAATTTTAGTTTTTCCATTTTATAAGGCTCAATTTGGTTGTTCCCCAACACATGTCCAGATTCCAAGGTGCATTTAATCATTGCATGCAAGTATTAAGAGAAAATTGACCAATGCATGTACTTTCTACATGCATGCATTGCAATTAATGCATTGATAAACATAATTTTTTGAGAAAAACAAGAGCGTTAATTAGGTGCTTTTGCAAACTACAAAAAATATTCCACCACTCACCATCTTGGTTGGTGAGATTTTTGAATTAAGCCCTATAAACCGGAAAGGAGGGAGTACTGTTGTGTACGTGCAATAACTCGCACCGTCGTATACATATCTTATGGTTAATGGGGCGTTCGAGAGGAATAGCCGTGTGGCGAGCTCTAGGCTAGTCTTTTTTCAGACGCATTAAACCTATCTCTCGGGACTTCTCGCACGCACCATCGTGCCACTCACAAAAACTTGTACTCTGAGTTTAGTAGTATGTTATACAGGAAGAGAAGACGTGCACGCACGCATTCTTCCTCTCACACACGCGTCTGTTTTTTCCCGAAAAGGAGGATGACGACCCCCGGCCTCTGCATCTGGGAGTCACACATGCAAATTATTGAAATATATCGAGTGCAGTGCTTTGATGTGTCGCGTCAACTCGTACATCAACGAGAAGTTTGATTATCCTCTCTCTCGCGGACTTAACTACACCTACCTTTGGTTGTATGACAGGTTGGCCACACACCTGTCGGGCCCACCTGTCATACATGCAAAGGCAGGAGCGTCCCTCCCTCGCCCATGAGCGTGGTGGCTGGCAAGACTAGGAGAAGCTTTCGCTACACGCTCTCCCTCCCGCACGCGGTGGACATGCAGCATTTCAATCAGTGTCAGATGGCCAGAAGCGTACTGTAGTACTCCCCTAGTGCAGTAGTATTCCATCATTGTTCGACTTCCCGAAGAGGCGAAGAGCCAAGCGCAGCCCGGACGCTCGTGTGGCAGTTTCATGTGTAGAGTAGTCTAGGATAGCGTGTACCGTGTCTGTAAGCTTAAAATCGTTGGGGTTGGCTCCATGCTATGTGGCCGTCTCGAAGTTTTAAAAAAAATTAAAATAGTCTTCTGGCCCTACCCGAAAACTATCGCGCATACTGCTTGGGAAAAGCCCCGCCCTCAACTTTTAACTATGCGAAAATAGTTCGAGCTTGTTCGTTCTATATAAATACAGTACTTACTATATGTTTATTCACTCGTGGGGTTGTTCAATGAATGGAGGGGCGGGGAGCACAAGTGAATAATACTTTAGTACTACTAGTAGTAAGTAGGAGTCGTACAGTAGTCACCTTAAATAGAGAGTTTCTTTTCTTTAATGCCACGTAGACAAATTGAAACGCTTGTTGTGGAGAGAAAAAGATAATCACTCCACTATATATGGACGCAGGGGCCTGAGCGCTTGCTTTACTACGGTTGCTCTCTTCCTTCTCTCATCCTCTCCAGATATAAACAAGACAGCGGTAGCGACATTTTCTCTCTGCTCACCGCTGGTCACAGATCCGGCCGGATCCCTTCGGCCGGTGTGTGTAGAGGACTAAAAGGTGCATCGTTCACGCGGTCATCGCCGCCAAGGGAGGAAACCCACAGCCGCCGGAGGGGCCCGATCCTCTGCCCGTGCCGTTCTCTCTGACACATGGTCGGCTCGGGAGGTCCTCCGACCCTTCTTCCTCCTTGTCGTATTGTCCGCAGATCCGACCTGCCGCCGCCGACATCCCGGGGACCCTCAGGTATAAGTTCTTCGAAAGCGGCCTTGCTCTACTGCCCCAGCTCCCGAAGTGTCTGCATGTGCATCTTTTTCTACTCCCATCAGCTCTTCCAAAGCCACCTAAATTTTTAGTATTATTAGAGGTAAAGCTACTTCATGCATTTGAATCTAGGGCTTTGTTCAAACAACGAAGAAAGGGGGCAAAGTTGTAGCATGAATCTAGGACTTGATTCAAAGAGGAAATAATATGGTGAAAGTAGTAGAGACCGGATACCCAATCGGTCTCTTGGTTGAAAAGGGAAATAATGGGAAAACGCAGTACAAACTGGATAAGGAACATATCTATTAATGGTTGAAAAAAGGATAGAAAGTGGTGGCTGGTGGACAAGTCAATAGAGTATGTCCAGGATTAGATTTGCTGCCATCACATAGTAAAAGGTCTCCAGGATTAGATTTGCTGCCCTCACATAGTAAAAGGTCTCAGGATTAGATTTGCTGCCCTCCCATAGTAAAAAGTCTCCAGGATTAGATTTGCTGCCCTCACATAGTAAAAGGTCTCCAGGATTAGATTTGCTGCCCTCACATAGTACAAGGTCTCCAGGATTAGATTTGCTACCCTCACATAGTACAATGGCACTCCTGCTGTTTTCCCCAGTATGATAAGTAAATTGCTCCTTTACGCTGTTGACTGTCCTGGTGTCCCCACGGTCCCATGCCCTTAAACCAACTCTTTAGCTGCTGTTGATTTACTGTGTCTGGTAAACAAGCAATGCCACCATTAAAGCAATCCCATATATGAGGAATCTCATTGTTGATCGTAATGCTTCTGGTAACATGAAGCATTGCTGACGTTTTAAAATTTCTACTGTCCTTGCGTGATTGCCATGAACATAATTAAGATGCTTCTTTTCATTTTGTATATGTTTCGTATATTCTTATTGACCAGCAACTGTTTACTTTCTACCTTTTTGTGCAGATAGTGATATCCATTTCACCTTATTGCTATTGTGACCTTTTGGTGAACTGCACAAAACACTTTTCTTGGAATGAGTGCCTTGTGCAGTTCAACTAAAATGTCACGTGGGCAACATCTCTCAATTTTGGTGGAACTGCACAAAATGGTGATTGGAGTGTCCAAAATCTCCGTCAAGTTCTGCTGGTAATCTCGTGCAACATTTTATTAGCCTTTGCAAGATGGAGCCGTCACTGTCACCACAATGGCACTTTATTTTAGTGGAACTACACAAAAGGATAAGAAAATTATAGTTGCACCTTACATGAGCCGGACAACCAACCTTAATGTTCCTCAATTTTAGTGCAACTACTAAAGATGAACTTGCCAGCTCACAAGAGCAAGTACTTCTTGCTAGCTGAATGATGCAATCTTTGCTTCATTTCAGGTGAACTGCAGAAAAAGGCGCATGAATTGAATCATGGAACTCCAGGCAGACCTCATCCAAGTAGAGCTGGAGGTTGCGTTCAAGGAGGCCGCTATTAAAGCGAAATCATGCTCTCCTGTCTCCTTGTTTGTGCTGTGCAAACATGTTGTGCAAACAGGAATACTCAACTATAGATGTTGTGACTGTCAAGAGCATTCTCCAAGTTCTTCGATTGTATGACATGGCTAGCCAAGATGGATTTAATCCCGATATTCACTTTATCAAAAGGCTCTAATGGGTTGGTTCTGAATCTTGCAAGCTGGGAATCAGTGAGATGTGTAGGCATCTTTGTTGTACTTATTATTTGAATCTTATTTGTTGGTTCTGAATCTTGCAAGCTGGGAATCAATGAGATGTGTAGGCATCTTTGTTGTACTTATTATTTGGATCTTATTTGTTGGTTTCGAATCTTGCAAGCTGGGAAACACGGCATGATGATGCAGAGGACAACAACCATAACAAATAGTTCAAACTTGGTAGTATTATCTTTGTGAAAGTGCGACAAATGTGCTGATCGTGTGTGTCCTGAGAATAATAATTCTAAATTTTGTGCATGTTGATCCTGTGGCATTGATAGAACGAGCGAATGCATTGCTTGTTTTAAGTATAAATTTCTATTAAAGCTAATTAAATTTAAGTAATGTGACCACTAACTCCTGTTATTACAGTACCAATACAGACACGCTCGTGAACCGACGTGTGGCCGAGGGTGCATCTTCTGCCTGGCGTGCAGCGGACGAGGGAGGGGTAGTAACTGTTGTCGCCTGTACACACTCAGCTTACTGTTGAATCCAGTTCCCCAAGAGCTGAAAAACGAACTGTTGCCGCCGCCTACACACTCGTTCACTCGACGAGACTCCAATGGCGATCCGAGGGGTGAGCCTGCTGGATATGGACTTCAGCAAGGAGTTCCCCTTTGAGTTCACCGTTCAGTCCTATGGCCACACCAAGTTGAATGTGATGTACACCAATGAGGGAGTCCTGGATTAGGGGGTCTCCGGACAGACGGACTATCTCCATTGGCCGGACTGTTAGACTATGAAGATACAAGATTGAAGACTTTGTCTCGTGTCCGGATGGGACTCTACTTGGCGTGGAAGGCAAGTTAGGCAATACGGATATGGATATCTGCTCCTTTGTAACCGACCTTGTGTAACCTTAACCCTCTCTGGTGTCTATATAAACCGAAGGGTTTTAGTCCGTTGGACAACAACCATAACATACAATCATACCATAGGCTAGCTTCTAGGGTTTAGCATCTCTGATCTCGTGGTAGATCTACTCTTGTACTACCCATATCATCAATATTAATCAAGTAGGACATAGGGTTTTACCTCCATCAAGAGGGCCTGAACCTGGGTAAAACATTGT
This sequence comes from Triticum urartu, assembly GCF_003073215.2. NCBI lineage: Eukaryota > Viridiplantae > Streptophyta > Magnoliopsida > Poales > Poaceae > Triticum > Triticum urartu. Next base: position 130,648,825 of record NC_053027.1, on the reverse strand, counting down.
GTCCCCTGCCTCCTGTTACCATCCGACCTAGACGCATAGTTCGGGACCCCCTACCCGAGATCCGCCGGTTTTGACACCGACATTGGTGATTTCATTGATAGTTCCTCTGTGTCGTCGCCATTAGGCTTGATGGCTCCTACTATCATCGATGGCGATGTGGTCCAGGATGAGACTTTTCTCCCCGGACAGATCTTCGTATTCGGCGGCTTTGCACTGCGGGCTAATTCGCTTGGCCTTCTGGAGCAGATTGAAAGTTACGCCCCTGGCCGTCAGGTCAGATTTCGAAGTTTGAACTACACGACCAACATCCGCGGAGACTTGATCTTCGACGGATTCGAGCCACAGCCAGGCGCACCGCACTGTCGCGATGGGTATGACCTAGCTCTGTCGCCGAACAGTACCCCAGAGGCTGCGCCCACATCAGCTCCGACCCTTAGCTCGGAGCCAACTGCGCCAGTCGAGGACGGGTGGTTAGACACCGCCTCAGGGGCTGCAGTCTCAACGGCGATCGAGCCGAACACCAGCATAATCCTCTGCGCATCCCATGACTCCAAGGTGCCGGACTCTTTTTCTAACTCCGAACCATCCGCGCCCCTGCCAATCGAATCCGATTGGGCGCCGATCATGGAATTCAGAGCCGCGGATATCTTTCAGCACTCGCCCTTCGGCGACATTCTGGATTCACTAAGGTCTCTCTCTTTGTCAGGAGAGCCCTGGCCGGATTATGGCCAACAGGATTGGGATGCAGACGACGAAGAAATTCGACGCCCACCCACCACCCACTTAATAGCCACTGTCGATGAATCAACCGACATGCTCGACTTCGACTCCGAAGACATCGGCGGTATGGACGACGATGCGGGAGGCGAAGAGGAACCACCGCCCACAGGGCGCTGGACGTACACCTCATCATATGACGTATACATGGTGGATACACCAAAAGAAGACAACGACGAGGAACGGAAGGACGCACCGAAGGCTTGTTCCCTCGAGAAGCAGTCAAAGCGGCGGCGCAAGCGCCGCCCCAGATCCCGCCTCGACAAAAATAAGGATCATACAGACCCAGCGTTGGAGCAAGGCGAACCACTGCCGGATTACGGCAATACGGAGAATCAAATCGAACAAACTAATTCTGTCAAAGATAATAGTCCGGACGACATAACACCGGACAGGCACCCGGAGCAGCAGAATGCCCGTCAAAGGCTTGTTGCCACCGCGAGGAGTCTGAAAAAGCAAAAGCAAAGGCTCAAGGCTGCGCGGGACACACTCCAAATTAGATGGAGTAAAGTACTCAACACAGCAGCGAAGTACGGCGACAATCGCCCCACCAACAGCTACCCAAAGCGGAAGTTGCTACCTGAATTCGATGAGGAGGCCTCAGACCCCCCACAACAAAAAATCAAAACAGCCACCTGGCCGGATAGACGACCTCACGGCCAACATCGAGCGGCAAACAACGCCACTCACAAGCCAATACGCGATCCACGCGAGGGCTCGCACCAAAAGGACGGCGCAACCAGATCCATCTATGGACCACGCAAGCGCGCCCCAGCATATGATGTAACACAACAAACATCCGAACAACACGGTACACCCAGATACAGGGGTGCCTCACACCCCCTATGTTTCACCGACGAGGTGCTGGACCATGAATTTCCAGAGGGATTCAAACCCGTAAACATAGAGGCATACGACGGAACAACAAACCCTGGGGTCTGGATCGAGGACTATATCCTCCATATCCATATGGCTCGAGCAGATGATCTCCACGCCATCAAGTACTTACCCCTCAAGCTCAAAGGGCCAGCTCGTCACTGGGTCAAAAGCCTCCCCGAAAACTCCATTGGAAGCTGGGAAGAGCTCGAAGACGCTTTTCGGGCAAATTTTCAAGGGACTTATGTCCGACCTCCGGACGCGGACGATTTGAGTCATATAACTCAGCAGCCCGGAGAGTCAGCCCAAAAACTTTGGAACAGGTTTCTTACTAAAAAGAACCAAATTGTCGACTGTCCAGACGCCGAAGCCTTGGCAGCTTTTAAGCATAGCGTCCGTGACGAATGGCTTGCCAGACACCTCGGCCAAGAAAAGCCGAGAACAATGGCAGCATTAACAAGCCTCATGACCCGCTTTTGTGCGGGTGAGGACGGCTGACTAGCCAGATGCAGCACCAGCGACCCCAGTACATCTGAAGTTAGAGATGGAAACGGGAAATCATGGCGCAACATCAATAACAAACGCCGGAATAAAGAAGACAGCACGAAGAGCATGGCAGTAAACGCCGGATTCAAAATCTCTTGGCCAGGTCAGCAAAAGCCGCCCTCTAAAGGCGCCAGAGACGAACTGTCCAGCCTAAACAAAATTCTGGACCAAATATGTCATATCCATAGCACCCCTGGTAAACCCGCTAATCATACCCACAGAGAATGTTGGGTCTTCAAGCAGTCCGGCAAGCTCAAGGCCGTACACAAGGGGGAGGATACACCAAGTGAAGACGAGGATGAGCCTCTCAAGCAAGACACTGGGGAACAAAAGAAATTTCCACCGGAACTCAAAACAGTAAACGTGTTACACGTGATCAAGGGAAAAAACAGAACGGCACTCCCAGAAAAATATGCCCAAGGGCCTATCACCGCGGAGTCCTGCCACTGGTCGTCTCAACCGATCACTTTCGACCATCGTGATTACTCAGCAAGTATCCGGCGTGCAGGATGGGCTGCCCTGTTATTAGACCCAATAATTGACGGATACCACTTCACACGAGTCCTGATGGACGGTGGCAGCAGTCTAAACCTGATATACCAGGACACAATCCGCGAAATGGGGATAGACCCAAATTTTTTTTTGCCAAAGCAATACTACCTTTAAAGGGGTAACGCCAGGCCCAGGGGCTCATTGCACGGGCTCCCTGCTACTAAAGGTTATATTCGGCTTCCTCGATAACTTCCGTAGCGAACATTTAACCTTCCACATCACTCCGTTCCAAAGTGGCTATCAAGCACTACTCAGACGCGAAGCTTTCATTCGCTTTAATGCAATACCGCACTACGCTTCCCTCACACTCAAGATGCCCGGCCCACGTGGCATCACCTTATTCCAAAGGAAGTGAGTGCCAAAGCGAAAATAGAGTAAAGAACAAAAGAACGAAATGCAAGGGTTGCATCCGCTGTTTCAAGTCCGGACGGTTCCTCCGCTAGGTTATTGAGTTGGCTCCCATTATGCGCCAATGCTTGAACAGGACCGTTGACCTTTACCAAGCCAGTTTCCTATAGTTGACCGATACAGTTCGCAAGGCGGCGAGGCCTTCATTTCGTTGGCAGAAGCAGAAACGATCCAATCCATTCGGGGCTTCGGGGAACCTACTAGGTCCCTCATTCTCAGTCGGCCTTCACAAAGCGCTTTGCACACCTTGGACCAGCTGGACAGATGTTCCGGCCTTTCTCCTGGTGCAAGCTCGGGTATCGAGCAACACTACCTAGTAACCATACCATACCATACATCTACTAAACAGAGGATGACATAGCCAATACTGCACCATCTAAATGCTCCCTAACCAAGTTTGCGTACTCGTCAGGGTTGAGTTGAGGGGGCAGCCCGTGCGCTAATTGGGCTTCGAGGTGGCTATACGCTGCCGCTTCAATAGCTAGCGGGTAATAATCAGAAAGTGAATCATCAACCACTCATTTAGAAGCCGCTCATGCAACAACGTTTAAGTAAATCCTTCCGCCCTTCCTTACTTAATAGTTATTTTAGTCTCCTTGGGCAGTCGACCCCTTCAATTGGTCATGCTTTTCTTGTTTCTCTGGATTCGTTAGGCATGCGACAGGTGAGCAATCTCTTGATACTACGCCTAGCTGTGGGCTTGCTCTTCTTTTTGACCTTGCTTGCAAGCTTTTCCAGTGAATACCACCAGCAAAGAAACCAGAATACCTAACAGTATGAATAAGTTACTTACCCGAGACTCTGACATTTTCAATGAGCCAACACAGTGAACGGAATTATTAAGCGATCTTTGCGCGCTGAAGAGAGTGCGGCTGCCTTGGCAGCTGCACACTAAAAACAGCCTGACCAACTAAAGCATTTATCAGATCGTCAAGACCTTAGACACGGTTAGACGAGTCCGGCGTAGCTATATGTAATTCATACCGGATCAATGGTCGCACCCCTATTACAAATACAAGGGGCTCAACACGCGCAGACAAATGATCATCGTGCTACACCCGTCCAGGATACGACACAATAGAGGCACATGCACAGACGTGCAGCAGGGACCCGCTCCAAGGATTCTTTTTAGATTAAGACCCTGCGTAAACCATTTTTACTGTCTCTTGTTGATACATATCCACCGAATTCTCAGCACAGTTGAGAAGGATGCTGACATCTTAGCATGTGGCCACGTCAGAATAATGCACGTACCTGGACACAAGGGGCTTCTTACAAAGGGCACTATTTAGGCCCGGTTTATACCATAAAGACCGAATACCTTAGGGTGTGTTCGGTGTCGCGAGTTTGGCCTTATATGCATCAGCTCCTAATCATTGTCTTTGGTCAAATGTTGGGTTTGCCCGGCTCCTATGTTTTGGTGCCTTACGTTCTGCTTTATCGGCTAAGGTAGCACCTGGAGAACTACTGCGATTGTGCCCTAGTTCATCCGGACGAGCACCTCAGTAGAGAAAGCCGAAAACTGACTGTCATGATATAGCGTGAGACTGGTCAACCACTCGATGACCTATCGGAATGATAGAATTCCTCCTCCTTAACGAAGGGCCATTTTTCGTCCAGGCATGTACGCACCCCGTGATCGGGAGAGTGCGGAGCCACCAGGGGATATCTAGTAGCCCCACTGTCAAACTCCTATGGCTAAGTGAAAGTGTTAAAGCATTATAGTCCGGTTGCCACGTTCGCTATGCTATCACCTCCTTAATAGGACCAAGACGTTGGGTTAAGTGTGAACACGCGTTTTTTGCGAGCACCTCCCCATTATATGCGTGGGGGTTGAAGCTGACGGCTGCAATCTTTCAGGTTATAAACATGTATACATAAACGCCCGCACATGAGGCATCATACTACTTTCAGGCAAAAGTATAAACATAGCCTTATAAAAACTTCATAAAAGCATTGTGTTTACAATGAGAATACATATCACTCAAACATAATATTCTTCGAGCACTGGGCCTCTATCAAACGAGCACCCTCAAGAGCCTCCTCGAAATAATGCTCGGCAGCCACTCGACCTATGGCCGAACCCTGCGCCGCAACAGTGGTAGCATCCATCTCCGCCCAGTATGCTTTAACACGGGCAAGGGCCATCCACGAGCCTTCTATGCACGCCGACCTCTACATCACATTAATGCGCGGCACAGCACCAAGGAACTGCTACACTAAGCTAAAATAGCTGTTTGACTTTGGCTTTTCCGGCCATAGCTGATCCACAACAGACCTCATGGCGAGTTTGGACAACCTATTCAGTTCGGCCCATTCGGCTAGCTGGTCAGTCAATGAAAGCGGACGCTCTGGAACGTGGAATTGTGACCAGAACAGCTTGTCCACTTCACAATCTGTCTGACCTTGGAAGTACTTGGTCGCATCGGCAGCGCTCGCTGCCAAATCCATATACGCACCTGCCGAACTCCACAGTCGATCCAGAGGGGCATACCGTGGATCTCCGAACTTCCTCCGTAACATGAAGGGTTTCCTAGCCACAATATCCCCGGCTTCCCGCAGCTCCTCCTCCTTCGCTCTCATAGCAGAACGGGTGTCTTTGTCCGCCGCCGTGGCCTTCTCAAGGTCCGTTGCCTTCGCTCGGTTTTCTTTTTCAAGGACCTGGCAATGGTCGGCAGTGTCTTTTAATTCTACGGCCATCTTGGCCATCTTCTCTTGGCTCTCGCAATGTGCGGCCTTCTCGGCTTTCAACTCTTCGGCCGCCTTCAAAGCAGCCGCATTACTAATCCTCGCTTGTTCCTTGGCTCTAGCAAGTTCTGCCCGCAAGGTTTCCACGGTGGCAGCTCCATCTGTAGTCACAACATATTAAAGATACTGGCATCATGCTGCTCTTACTATGTGGCGTTCACCAGATAATAACACTTACCCTGTGCCTCGTCAAGCCTCTTGTTAACAAGCTCGATGTCGGCGTCTGCCGCATCCAGTTGCCGTTTTAATTTGGCAAACTCACTAGTCCGGCTAGCCACCGGAGCTTCCACCACCTGCACATAGGGGCAGTCTGGTTATTGCCTGGGAATATGATCCTTTGTTCGCCACCGTTCTCGACGACAACCAAAGTCTCAGGGGCTACTATCTACACAGGGCACACCTAACATGTGCAGTACTATCACATATTATCTCACGTACCTCAAAGCCTGTCAGTACACTCATAAAAACTTCATGTAATCCGCTTTCGGCGGACGAGATTCTCTCCATCACTGTACTCATCAGCATACGGTGTTCTTCTGAGATGGCCGCTCGCCCCACCAACTCCCTCAGAACGTCCGACCGCACACCAGACGGTGCCGGACTCTTTTGTCTGCTCTCTTCGGGAGCCGGACGCTGGGGACTTTGGGGGTCTATGGGATTATCTTCTGGCCTCACCGGATCCGGAGAGGCCCTCCGTGACGACACTTCGGGGTCGCCCGCTTCTTGAGCGGAGGAGTCCGGGGGAGGCGTTTCGCTCCATCATCTCTGGAAGAAGATCCCCCGAAGACGAGCTCAGCTGAGAGGGGCTAAGGCCCGAACTGCAAGATATATGCGGTGGTTATTTTCTCAGAAAAAAGATAGCATACCTTTACTATTAAAGTATCTTGGATCACTTACGACTCGTTGGAGGGATGATCCCCCCGCGGACTTTGTGCAGCAAAAGCACCCCCCGAGGCAGGACCCTCTGTGGGAGACTTCTTCTCCCGTTTGGAGGCTTCGGCTTCCGGATCCTCAGAAGCAGTCCTTTTCCTCCCCCAGTTGTCCTCCTTCGTGGAGACGCTCATTCCCTCAGTTGGAACAGGCAGCGATGGGGGCCCGCATCCGCCCGTATTATCCCCCTCGGTATCTTCCTTCAAGGGCTCCGGGCAAGGTGTGACCTCGAGCATCTTTTCCAATACCGGATTTTCCAAACCCTTAGGGAGGGGGGCCAAACACCGAATCATCTTCGCCTTTGTTAGCCAGTCCTGGTCAAAAAGCGAACTCTTAGAAATAACTTCATGACGAATAAAAGACAGTGTGTTCGGCCAGGGGATTTCTTACTTGTTCAACGGCGCGGTTACTGCTCAGGCCCACGTCCTCGATAATATCCGGACACTCTACTTGAGGTCCGAAGAATGACGTGTACATCTCCTCGTGCGTTAGGCCGAGGAAGCTTTGAATGGCACGCGGTCCCTCTAGGTTGAACTCCCACAAGCGAAGGGGCCGGCGTTTGCAAGGCTGGACTTGACGAACAAGCATAACTTGTATTACCACAGCCAAATTAAAATCTCCCTCGAATAGATCTCGGATGCAGCTTTGCAGTATAGGCACGTCCTTGGCTCGACCCCAGCTCAGACCTCTGCTAATCCATGACATCAGTTGTGGTGGGGGGCCCGAGCGGAAAGCGGGGGCAGCCGCCCACTTGGCACTTCTGGGAGCTGTGACGTAAAACCACTCCCGCTGCCATAATTTGGACACCTCTGGAAAGGAACCTTTCGGCCATGGAGCTCCTGCCATCTTGCCTATTGATGCACCTCCGCACGCTGCATGTTGCCCCTCGATCATCTTCGGCTTTACTTCAAAGGTATTGAGCCACAAGCCGAAGAGAGGGGTAATGAGGAGGAAGGCCTCACACACGACAATAAATGTCGAGATGTGGAGAAAGGAGTCCGGAGCTAGATCATGGAAATCTAGCCCGTAATAGAACATCAAACCCCTGACGAAGGGATCCAGAGTGAGGCCTAGGCCTCGGAGGAAGTGGGAGACGAACACGACGTTCTCGTTAGGTTCGGGAGTAGGGACGACCTGCCCTCGAGCAGGAAGCCGATGCGAAACCTTGGCGGTCAGGTATCTGGCCTCCCTCAACTTCTTCATGTCCTCTTCCGTCACGGAGGAGGGCATCCATCGGCCTTGAAGGCCGGATCCGGACATGATTGAAGATCCGGAGCACCTAACCTGGGCTTTGGGTTTTAGAACTCGAGGCGGGGCAAGGGTTCGATTGAGCACGAGAGGGAAAAAGCGAAAACCTTGTCCCTTTATAAAGAGGGTGAATATCAAGCGTCCTCTCCGTAGCCGTTTAGGTCTTGCCTATAATCTAGGAGTCCTAGACATGGTTGGGTTACCCATGACCACATTAATGAGAATCCCGTAATTGGGGGAACACGATCTCCGCTTCGACAAGACGTGTCAAGAAACCGCCTCGCGTTATGTGTGGAGCTGGTTAAAAGAAACGGTTCGAATAATCACCGGGCCATGACATAACATCGTGCTGCCAAAACAAGCCAGCAAATTAGATCTGCGAAAATATTATTCTCTCTACGATGGAATGTGGAACTTATTTTGCAGGGTAGGACACTATCCTCGTATTCAAATTCTTCTGTGATGTATTCGGAGAAGGAACCCGCCTTGCAATGCCGAAGACAATACTGCACGCCGGACTCATCGTCATTGAAGCCTGGTTCAGGGGCTACTGAGGGAGTCCTGGATTAGGGGGTCTCCGGACAGCCGGACTATCTCCATTGGCCGGACTGTTAGACTATGAAGATACAAGATTGAAGACTTCGTCTCGTGTCCGGATGGGATTCTACTTGGTGTGGAAGGCAAGCTAGGCAATACGGATATGGATATCTCCTCCTTTGTAACCGACCTTGTGTAACCCTAACCATCTCCGGTGTCTATATAAACCGAAGGGTTTTCGTCCGTAGGACAACAACCATAACATACAATCATACCATAGGCTAGCTTCTAGGGTTTAGCCTCTCTGATCTCATGGTAGATCTACTCTTGTACTACCCATATCATCAATATTAATCAAGCAGGACATAGGGTTTTACCTCCATCAAGAGGGCCTGAACCTGGGTAAAACATCGTGTCCCCTGCCTCCTGTTACCATCCGGCCTAGACGCACAGTTCGGGACCCCCTACCCGAGATCCGCCGGTTTTGACACCGACAACAAACGATACGGACTCGGTGAAGCTCTGCCTCGCCTCAGTCCTATGGCTGCACCAGGTTCTGGAGCATTCGCCCGTTTCATTGGCAGCACCGACTGCACCTTCGCTACGGTGGAGAGAAGGAAGAACGCGACGATTCGGCCATCTGGTGCAACAAGCTTGTCGACATCCAGAAGCAATACAAGATCATCACCAACGGGCAGGAGAAGGACTCTGTGGTTGACCTCGCTGAGACCATCATCGACCCCTGATATGCCAACATGAAAGAAGACGACCTGAACACATGGGAGGTACCTGTGAATCTAGCCTACATAACCTACGCGTCCAAGGACGCATACGCATGCTACGACATCTACAGGCAGATTTTGGACATGAGGGCGTGTCTGCTTCCCGTAACCGACGAGTACATGGACAGCCGCAGCGTCATGATCAAGCGTGCCAGGAATGTCTAGATGTTGTACTTTATCTGTTTATAAGCACCTTTTATCATCTGGGTGTTTCATGCATTAGCCTATGTGTCGTAATTATCTGTTTTGTCCGAAATATTTCTTTTAAGAACCCATTAACCTGATTGCTTTTTTAGTGGCTATTTGCTTATGTGTGTAAACTACTTCACTTGTCCTTAAAAAAACTAGTTCACTCAGCTGCCGTGCTTTGAATCTCCTTCCTCCCAACATATTCCCCTCCTCAGGTGGACCCAGCAGGTCTCTGAATTTTCTCCCACTTTCTTTTTCGATGTAAACTGAGTTTTCTCCCAGTACTTTCCCCTAGAACCAACTCAAGTGTCCCACGTCTAGCCTAAAAAATAATAATACCCCACGTACTATTAACTCATCAAATTAAAATGATATTTCATTTCGTAAGTTGAAAGTTCTTACAAAATAATAATAATAATAATTGCTTATATATAACTTGGCAAGTTAACTTCTAGTGATTGCGTACATAAGCTTGCAAAGATTTTGCTGACGTGCAATCATGTGTTTATGCTTTTATAACATTTCTCCATCTAGCACAACATGATATTTTCACCCAGCCCAGCAAGTTCGTGGATTTCGAGAAAAATGCAAATGGGATTTAAATGGGCTGCATAGATGCTACATCATTGTTTCACCCAGCCCACCAAATGGACTAAAAAACAAATGGACTGGCTCACATGTGGGCTAGTAGGTCGAAGCCTAAGAAGGCGTTGGATTTACATCCAACGGCCGGCATTCTTCTTCAATCTCTCGTCTTCTTCCCCCAGCGTTGCCGGAACAGCCATAATGGGTGGCCGACTTGTGGGCCTACTAAGTTGACGAGGATGGAGGTCTTTGTCAACTTAGTCAATATGAACGATTCTAGCTCCAGTGACCGTACGATGTCCATCCAACGGCCATAGTGCTTCTTCAACCTCTAGTCTTCTTGCTCCAGCCACCCAAAGCAGCGCCTGTCATGCCGCGTGCTCCTGCCTCTCGTGGCCAGCTGTGATGCCCCGGAGGCCTCACGGCCCCCTACTACTCCCACCGCTGGCCCAGGGTATCCCTATACTCACCCACACCCCTTGTTATTCTACGATGATGGCAGCCTCACGCCGCAGCCGAACCAGTGAACCCTCGTACTCCTCTCCGCGTGGGCATCCACTGTCGCGTCTTCCCCGGCTCCGTGTCGTTCCCTTCCTAGGCCTCGCCATCGTCCACCGCCTTGGTGCTCTCGGCGCGGCGTGGTCAATGTGGTCAACGACCGACTTCCATCGGAAGAGTACTGTACGTGGAGAGGCTGACAGCTGGGTCCACGGCCACAGCCCAGTTTTTTAGTGATTTGCCAAGTAAGTCGCTTTGTCAGGCCTGTTGGGCTGCAAATCTTTCAAGACGAGGAGAGCTTCATTCGGCTGGCCGAGAAAATGGCCTATCAGTAATGAGAAATGGGCTGTACATTTTGAAAACACATCAAACCAGAAATTAGTTTCAAATATCTTTTTTTCATTTCGAGATTTTAAATTATATTAATTTTTATGCGTGGAGAATTTGTTGGATTTTATATTGATATACATTTATTTTTAAAATCAGTTTGAATGTGAGTTGAAATTTCAGGATTAAAAACAATTCAGACTGCACCAAAATATGCAAAATTTCGTATAATTTTTTAACCGTGGCCACAATATGGGTTGTAATGCTAACAAAAAGAATATGGGCTGCAAAAAAACCTTAAGAATTAGCAAATGGGCTGTAAATTATTAGAAATAATGGTAGATGGGTTGTATGTTGTTTTCCACAAATTTGAGGCTTTCCTAAAAAAAGGTTGACGCACAAGCAGTGACTATTGGATGTCCATCGAACGGCCGTCGTGCTTCTTCAATCCCTGCTCTTCCTGCTCCAGCCGCTCAAACAAGCACCGACGGGACTGCCTGCTCCCTCCTCCCCGCGGCCGGCTATGCTGCCGCGCAGGCCTCACCGCCCCACCGTACTCCCATCGCTGGCCTAGCCATCCCTCTACTCACCCACACCTGCTGTTATTCTCCGGTGACGGTAGATGAACCAGTAAACCCTCGTACATTCGTACTCCCCTCTGCGTGGGAAACAACTGCCGAGTCTTCCCTGCCTACGTGTCGTTCCCTTCCTAGGCCTCGCCATCATCCACTGCCCTGGTGCTCTCGGCGCGTCCTGGTCAACGTGGTCAACGACCGACATGCATCTGAAGTGGACTGTACGTGGAGAGGCCGACAGCTGGGTCCACGGCCGCACGCAAGGAAATGCCTCCTTATTACGCGCAAAATAATGATTCCTCCACCTGACATCAGGGACCCACCGAAAGGGCCTCTTTATTTCGCGAAAAAAATGTTACTGCCACTGACAGCTCGGACCCACCAGCTATATCTTCGCACGCAAGGAAGTGCCTCCTTATTACGCACAAAAAAATGAATACTCCCCCTGTTAGCTGGGACCCAGTATAGTGGCAGGCTGACTTGTGGGCCTACTAAGTTGACGGGGAGAGAGGGGTTTGTCAACTTAGTCAGTATGCACGATTCTAGCTCCATTGACCGTACGATGTCCATCCAACGGCCGTAGTGCTTCTTCAACCTCTGGTCTTCTTGCTCCAGCCGCCCAAACCAGTGTCGGTCGTGCCTCGTGCTCCTGCCTCCCGTGGCCGGCTGCAATGCGGCGGAGGCCTCACCGCCCCTACTACTCCCACCGCTGGCCAGGCCATCCCTCTACTCACCCACACCCCTATTATTCTACGGCGACGGCAGCCTCACACCGCAGCGAACCAATGAACCCTCGTACTCCTCTACCCGTGGGCATCCACTGCCGCGTCTTCCCCGGCTCCGCGTTGTCCCCTTCCTAGGCCTCGCCGTCGTCCACCGCCCTGGTGCTCTCGGCGTGGCGTGGTCAACGTGGTCAAGGAACGGCTTCCATCGGACGTGGACTGTACGTGGAGAGGCTGACAGCTGGATCCACGGCCGCAGCAAGGAAGTGCCTCCTTATTATGTGCAAAATAATTATTCCTCCACTTGACAGCGGGGACCCACCGGACGGGCCACCGTATTTTGCAAAAAAGATGTTTGCCCCTGACTGCTGGGACCCACCAGCTACATCTTCGCACGCAAGGAAGTGCGTCCGGGCAAAAAAAATGATTCGCCCCCTGACTGTTGGGACCCACCAGCTACATCTTCGCAGGCAAGGAAGTGCCTGACAGTCGGGACCCACCTGGTCGAAGCGTACATAGCGTTGTCATTCTGGTCACGAACGTGTACGTACATATATACTGGTGGATGTAGAGGTGCACACGTGTCGTAGTAGAGGCGCGCACGTAGCATGTACACGTATGTACAGCGGCCAGGGTGCAAGAAAGAAAATACGGCCACGTATGTGTACATATGGGCGGGGTCTCGAACGCCTACTCGCGCATACGTACGGCCAGGGCTCGTGTACATGGCTGGGTCGGAACGGAGAAACAACGTCGTCGTCGTGTTCATGGGGAGGCAACGGAATGCGTCGTGTTCATGGGGAGGCAACGGAATGCGTCGTGTTCATCGGGAGGCAACAGAACGCATGGGAGCCAACCGGCTGGGTCGGAACGGAATGTGTGGTCGTGTTCATCGGGAGGGCTTGGACGGAACAGGTGATGGAAACGAGGCCTGGTGTACCGCAAAATGGAGGAAACGGCCTTATGTTGGACCAGCCCCGTTCGAAACGGGATCCTGTTCATCGGGAGGGGTCTGGCGTACCGCAAAACGGAGGAAATGGACCTCCTACGGTCGAAACGGGGGTCCTGTTGATTGGGAGGGGTGTGGTGCACCGCAAAACGGAGGAAACGGACTTGTGTTGGAGCGCTACGATCGAAACAAGGGTCCTGTTGATCGGGAGGGTTGTGGTGTACCGCAAAACGGGACTCCACGGGATACTGTTCATCTCCACCGTCGACCTCCTCCAGCCTCCACGGGCTACCGTCGACCTCCTCCAGCCTCCACGGGCTCCTGTTCATCCAGCCTCCACTGCGCGCTACTCCACCGGCTACTGTTCAACCACCCCTCCACTGGCACCCCTCCACCGTCTACTGTTCATCTAGCCCTCCACACGACGGGGTCCTGTTCAACCACCCCTCCACGGGCACCCCTCCACCGTCTACTGTTCATCCAGCCCTCCACCACACCACGGGGTCCTGTTCATCCAGAGGCAATGCCACCGCTCACTGTTCATCCAAGCCCCCCCACAACGCTCACTGTTCATCCCAGAGGCAGCATCGATCGGCTTCAGTTAGCAGCAGTAGTGAAGGAATCGCTCGATCGGGTTCAGTTAACAGCCATCGATCGATCACTCGGGTTCAGTAACGCGTAGCCTACAGTGCAATCGCTTGGGTTCAGTTACAGCCCCAACGTCTCGCTCGGTTTCAGTCAGAGCCAATGCCTCGCACACACGCGCGTACGTGTACGAGAGAAACGCGCATCGCTCGGCCCCCGACCTCCCACCAAAACCGGGAACTCCGCGAAATTTTCCTCCCCCTCGCTTCTACCACAGTTTTTTCCGTCATGGACTGCCCAAATAATGTCATGCAGCTACGTCTCCGGCCCGCCCAGGACGAAAAGCCCATTTTTCTGTCATGATTTTTGTCGTAGAAGTAGGAGCCCACCACATCTATGATGATACCAGCTTTTGTCACAATTATCGTCATAGAAGTGTCATATGTACGACAAAAAAAATCACTCGGCCCAAAATGTCACGGATGTGTCTTTTTTTGTAGTGGTTGAGGTAGGCACCGCCATCGATGAGGGTCTTGGTGACAGCTACGCCGCAGATGGTGGGCATGCAAAGCATTGGGAGCACGCCCAAGCCGACGGTGGTGACTGGGTGATCCCCCTAGTCGAAGGTCTGGTCGGCCTTGGGTGCCGCCCAACCCGAGGGAGCCCCCTGCCGCACGGAAGCGGTGCCGATATGGCGAAGGAAAGGCTTGGTGTGACGGTTCGAGGGTGGTGCTTGCAAGCCGCCGAGGAGGGCCGCGATGGCGAGGGGCGCTGGTGCCGTGAAGCGCACGGCGAGGAGACCGCGTAGCTCCTCCCAAGTGGTCATAGAAGATCCTGGCAAGCTGAGCAGCTAGGCGTGTGGCACGCCGGCCAAGGCTAAGGGGAACCAGTTGGCCATGACCTGGTCGTCGCCTCTGGCTTCGAGGGCTTCCTTCTCATACTCCTGCAGGAAGGCTGCTGGATCTGCCGCACCATCATAGTGGGGTAGCATCTCTGGCTTGAACTTGTGCAACCACCGCACCTGCCGCAAGGCGTGGGTGAAGGCACGGGCGCCCGAGGCGCATCCGCAGGCGCCCGCCGGCCTAACCAGAGGGGTGGCGTCTGCCATGGAGCTGGACGAAGCAAGCGGAGAGGCGGAGCTTCGGCGCACCCCTACCTGGCGCGCCAAATGTCGGATTTCATGTTACTGCTAAACCCTTGAGGTTCGTACACTGGGGTGCGCACGAAGATCTCTCCTCCCTCTAGCTCACGCCCTCACTGCAGTCTCAAGGCTCAGCACGTCGAACTCGCAGAACAAAGGGACACAAGATTTATACTGGTTCGGGCCACTGGTGTGGTGTAATACCCTACTCCAATGTGGTGTGGTGGATTGCCTCTTGGGCTGAGGATGAACAGTTACAAGGGAAGAATGGCCTCCTAAGGAGAGGTGCTGTTGTGCTTGGTGAGCTTATGTGGTGGCCTTGGTGGAATGGATCTGGTCCAAGATGAGATCTCCCCTTACGGTGGTGGCTAGTCCTATATATAGAGGCCTAGGTCCTCTTCCCAAATATTAGGCGGGAAGGGATCCTACAACGGCCAATTTGAAGGGGGACAGCCAATACAAGCTATCCTGACAAAAGATGGTCTTCGCGTGCCAAAGGCTCTGGTAATGACGCCGTCCTGGGCTCCACGGTGACCTCCGTCCTACCGTCCTGCTGGTCTTGGTCTCATTGCACCAATATGGAAACCTTTGCCTGATGCCTCGGGACTCCTCGTTTGCGCTTGCCTCCTTAGCACCAAAGAGGAAACGAGGACACTACGCGCGCTGGCGCCCACCTGGTGCCCGCCTGGCCTTGGTCATCATGGCTTGCGTCACAGGGACCTCGCAAGGTGCCCCTTGTCTTGATCTCTCCGCCCCTCGTGAGCCAGCCTGGTGAGGCCGCCCCCGAGGAGGTCTTGCATCGTCCGCCCCGCGAGGCTTGACCCCTCGCAAGGGTCTTGAGTGTTTGCTGGTGAAGATGGGCCGTACGGGGCCGCTGACAGAGCCACACTGTGGGCAGCAGGCAGGCAAGTCTGGGGACCCCCGTTCCCAGGACGCCGACAATCTCCTCATGAGAGAGAGGTACCATGAGCGTAGCATTATCCATGTCAGAAAATCGATCCCCTAAATCCCAAAGGATGCGACTAATACGAACATCAGAATGCTGCTTGGCCGCTGTTAGAAGGGAGAGAGGGATTTCATGGAATTGTCGATGTATTGCTTGAGCCTCATGGGCATATATATAGGAGTACATGATCTACTTGGAGTACAAGGTAAGGTAGAATAATATCCTACGCTATCCTAGCTTTCCTAATAATCACGATACTCAACACCCCCGCAGTCACAACGGTAGCGACACAGACGGTGAGACTTGAGAAGAATCCGAAGGTAAGCCGACGGACACCCCCCCCCCATAGTCGTAACGGTCGATGCATCATGGAAGTCGTGGCTGGAGTCGAAACCGACGAGTTTGCTCAAGCAAAGCAGTAGCCCTTTGTGCCGATGTCGATGTAGCCGAGAGCATAGGATGGTGTAGCCGTTGTTGAGGTAGCCGTGCGAGGGATGCCGTGGTCGATGTCGAGTCGGGGTGGCCGGTGTCGAGGTAGTCACCATGGACCGAGAAGAAGAGCAGCGGCGGCGGCTAGGTCAGAAGCGTGGCGACGGTGCTCGAAGTAGGCGAGGAAGAACCCAACAGCATGACGAAGACTTGCGCGGACGGTGGCGTTCCCACACCAGGGGAGGCGGCGCGGCGCATTCCACAAAAACTCGACATGCTGTAACGGCGGAGTGGACCGCCGGTGGCGGCGCTCTGACCCAAAGGGGCGACACAGCAGCGGCGGACGGGCAGGTCGGGGCAACGGCGGGAAGACCTCGGGGCGGTTGCAAGGACCGCGTGCCATGCTCGCTATGGCCTGACGAGGCGACGCAGCGGCAGCGCGAGGGTCAGGGCAGCCTTGGGGACGGCCTGGAGCGGACGGTGTTGAGGCGGTGGTTGACCGCGGGCCGCGGCACTACGGCCCGTAGGTGATGCAGCGGCAGTGCACGGATGGGTGCAACCACGGAAACGGCCTCAGGGCAGTGGTAGGGACCACGTGCCATGGCACTATGGCCCAAAGGGGCGACGCAGCTGCAGCGCGGATCGGTGCAGCCATGGGGAGAACCACAGTACGGCGGAGCCGCGGTCCGACAGAGCCACGACAGCGGCAGCCTGTTGCTCAATCGGCGGAGAGATGCACATACTCTACAATTATCTTCTTTAGATCCTTGCACACGCACACACAACACAACTCGGTTGTGGGGCGATGAAGATGCAATGGCAAGCGTCAAATACCATGTCCAAGCTGCGGTGCTGAAGCGGCCGCAGTCATGTTACTCTATGACACGCTGTAGAGGATCAGACGAGAAGGCACCGCTTGACGTAGATCGGTGCTATGTGCGGCTTCCAAACAGTCCAGCGTCCAGAACGATGCATATGTGCATGCACATAAGAGCTAGCCTGGATGGGAACAGGGCGCGCGTCCGGCCATGCTGTACCGAGGAGACACGTTGCAGGAGTACACACCCGGCCGTGAAGCTGGCAACATGAGTCAATGTCGATGGTAGATGGTAGAGCAAAGGCACGTCGGAGACGATGGACGAAGGCAGGCAATGCAAACTGATCAATGGATCGAAAAACCAAAAAAGAGCACCCATCAATCGATCGGCATGAGAGAAAATTCCAATCAACAGATCCGAAAAAAGACTCTTTAGGGCAGCCGATCAACATGACCGGTAGACGAACCGTAGATGCGGGTCGTGCGGCCCTCGACGGCGAGTATGGAGACCGACCGCCCCGGGGGCGATGCAGAGTGGAAGCGTAGGGCGGCGGCTAGGGTTTGGATTGATTAGGTTGATACCATGTTAGAAGGGAGAGAGGGATTTGGTGGAATTGTTGATGTATTGCTTGAGCCTCATGGGCATATACATAGGAGTACATGATCTACTTGAAGTACAAGGCAAGGTAGAATAATATCCTACGCTATCCTAGCTTTCCAAATAATCACGATACTCAACATCCGCCAACAGAGTTTCTCTAAGTAGACTTGGCCGCCAACAGTGTGCTTGGCGACTGCACGGATAAGGGGGAAGAAGTCACAAGCCCGGCTAAAAACAAACACGCGCATGATCGCTCAGTAACTCCTAGGAAGCTGTTGCTCGGTATTGAGTGAGAGTCTAAGAAGGGGGGTGAAGGAAAGGGACTCGACTCTAGTGGAGTAGAAGGGAGGATAGGCGGGGAAGGAGAGAAGCAAGGTACTGCATTAGCAGGGGGAGTGTTGGTTGCCCAGGCGCATAAGGATAAACACAGCAAGGAAGGTGGATTAATGAGCAGGACTAGTGTTAAAAACCCTAATGGCAAGAAGTATAAGAGGGTGGAGAGGACGCATGGGGATCCATGTCTAGATAAACATAGAGAGAAGATCCTAGGTTAGAAGAGAAGCCAATCTATCATTGATGAAGTGAAGGAAGCTAAGAAGGGTAGGAGTGCGGTGAATGAGGGAGAAGGAGAAGTTTAGGAGGTGATTAATGGTGTGCATACCAACAATGCAACTACGTCGGCCGGGCTGCAGGAGCAGCCCCGCCGGGCGCAATGAAAATAGTCAGTTGAAACTGCCGGGGACTTGGGAATGGCCCGACAGTTCAAAGCCTCCTCAAAATGGGGAGAACGAAGGATCCCGATGTACTCTTTATTTCTGAAATGAGGCTGACACAACATGAGTTGGACGGTTTTAGGTGGTCGCTGGGTCTGACCCAGATGCTTGCATGGGACCCAGTTGGAAGGAGTAGGGGGTTGCATTATTCTGGAGAAGAGGTTTGGACACGTCCCTCCGCTCATATGGTAGGAGGCACATTTTGACATTGATGATGGAGGAGAACGAGATGGTCTGGAGGATGACAGGGGTGTACGGAGAGTCGGCTGCAGAGCGGAAGAAGGAGATGTGACGTACAATAAATTTGTTAGGGCAGCAGCATCAAGATGGGAGGCCATGGATATGCCTAGGGGACTTCAACGAAATCCTAGCTAATGATGAGAAGTTGGGAGGGGTTCCTCGCTCCCAAGCTTGTATGGACTGCTTCAGGGCGAGCATGGAAAGTTGTGGTCTGTGTGACATTGGTTTTGTGGGTGATAAGTTCAGCTGGAGAAATCATAGCCAGGAGATAGATACACACATTTGTGAGAGACTTGATCGTGCAACCCCAAATGCCAAGTGGTGCAAAACCTTCCCGGATTTTGAGGTGGTCAATGGTAATCCTCGACATTCAGATCACATGCCAATAATTGTTAATACTTCAGGTGAAAGTATGAAATTTGGAAGGGGCGACCAGGGGTTTCGGTTTGAAGCGTGGTGGTTGCAAGAAGAGGGCTGTAGCGAGGAGATCCAAGGTGTGTGGGAGGAGAGCTGGTTGGCAGGGGAGGGTGGAGTAGCATAAGCAATGAAGAGGGTGGCGGGAAGGATTCATAGATGGCATAAGGATGTGGTTGGGGAGTTGGAAGGGAGACCGAAGAGAGCACGCACAGATCTCGAAAGGTGTATGCGGGCACCAATTTCGGAGCAGAAGGTGAGAGAAGAGGCGAAGCTCAGAGGTGCAATATGTGACTTAGAGGAGAAGAACACAAAGGCAAAGCAGAGATCCCCACATTACGTGGATGAAGAAGGGCAATAGGAATACCTGTTACTTTATGGCCGTGGTGGCGGCAAGGAAGAAACATAATATGGTGAAAATGATGAGGAAGGAGGACGGATCAGAGGTGAAGGAGGGGTCGGAGCTGACTAACTATGTGCATTCTTTTTTCCAGGAACTCTTTACCGCAAGTGCGGGTGATCGCGTGCCTGAGCTGTTATACAAAGTGGAGCCGCGGGTCACCAGCCCCATGTTAGCGCAGAGTACACAAGAGAGGAAATCAAAGCTGCTCTCGATCACATAGGAGACTTGAAGGCGCCAGGGCCGGATGGGATGCTGTCCAGCGTCTACAAGAAGAATTGGCATTTTATGGGTGATCACATTGTGGAGGAGGTTTTGGCTGTGTTGAATGGGGGTGACATACCGGCAGGGTAGAATGACACTACGGTTGTGTTGATACCCAAAGTCAAGAGTCCAACCAGAATAATGGACCTTTGGCCAATCTCTCTATGCAATGTCTTGTATAAGCTCGTCTCAAAGGTAGTGGCCAATCGTCTCAAACTCATCATACCGGAACTTAATTTAGAAAACCAAAGTGTGTTTGTACCTGGAAGGTTAATCACCGATAACGTTCTGATAGCTTATGAGTTATCACACTTCTTGTTCAATAAGAGGAAGGGCAAGGAAGGAGTCGCTGCAGTCAAGGCGGATATGAGTAAAGCCTATGACCGCGTCGAATGGAGTATCTTGCAGGCCATGCTTGAGAGGCTTGGGTTTGGTACAGCATGGACTGCACTCATCATGAAGTGTGTTACATCGGTTAGATACCAAATCAAGGTTAACAGGGAGCTAACCGGCCAATTTACCCCTTCACGAGGCCTGCGGCGGGGTGACCCCTTGTCCCCGTATCTCTTTGTTATATGCGCGGAAGGGTTGTCAGCGTTGTTGCATGATGCAGAGAGAAATGGAGTTATCAGTGGGGTGAAGATCTATCAGAACGCACCGGCTATCTCACATCTGCTGTTCACGGATGACTCAGTTCTATTGCTGAAAGCAAACAAGACGAGGCAACAGCGCTAAGAGAGATCTTGACCTTTTGAGAATTGCTCAGGTTAGTGCATCAACTTGAAAAATCTGTGGTCATGTGCATTCCAACACTTTCAGTGGATGTAAGAAATGGTGGAAAGCTACCCTCCAAATCCAGAGCGAAATCATGGAATGATAAGTACCTGGCTTCCGGTGCATGTGGGAAAATAGAAAAGAAATCCTTGGATATCTGAAAGGATCTATGGTTGGGCAATGTGTAACGGGTGGAAAGAGAAGGTCGTTGCTTAAAGCGGGAAAGGAAACATAGTGACGGCAGTAGCACAAGCGATACCCACATTTCCAATGTCTTGCTTCATCTTACCAAAACTTTTGTCAGGAACTAAGTTCACTTATCGTAACTGTCCGTGTTTTGTCACGGCAGATGTCCCTAGGAGAAAGGAAGTTAAGTCATGGAGCCATCGCGACGGGTTAGCCTTGGAGGGGTAAAAGCGGACACAAGGACGCAAGAGAGTTTATACTAGTTCGGCCCCTTCGAGGAAGGTAAAGCCTACGTCTAGTTGTGATGGAATTGATGGGGTTTCGATGACTAGGGAGCAAACAAGCTTCGCCTATGTCTCGAGTTGTTGTCTGTCGTTGAACCGCTGCCAGGTCGTCCCCTTATATACATGGGTGACGCCTGCCGGTTCAGAGAGTCCCAACACCGGTTCATACTCGTATCCGAGTTGGTCTCTCCTTGTTCCTAACTTATATTACAAGTATATGCACAAAGCTGAGTACGGCTACAGGTTGTAAACCGACTACGGGCCCTGGGCCTTTATCTGCCTCTTTGGGCTTTAACACCTTTGAACTACTGATGAGTTAATCCGGCCCAGGTAGGCCGGTTTATGCCCAATAGTAATATCCCCAACGGTAACCTACTAGTGGAGTCAACAAGACAAGGAGAATACGGTCCATTGGATTAGCTGGGAGAAATTAACCAAGCCAAAAGCCAAAGGGGGACTTGGTTTCTGAGACATGTACAACTTCAATATGGCCATGTTGTCGCGGCAAGCTTGGAGGCTAATGCAAAACCCAGATACCCTATGTGGTCGAGTTCTCAAGGCTCGATAGTTTCCCCATTGCCACTTGCTGGAAGCCGAAGCTAAAGATGGCATTTCCTATGCCTGGAGGAGCATGTTGAAAGGACTGGAACTTGTTAGGGAGGGCTATATTTGGCGTATTGGGGATGGCACTTCAGTCAAAATCTGGACGGACCCTTGGATTCCAAGGCCTTGGTCGCGGACAGTTATAACCCCTCACGGGAATAATATTCGCCAGTATGTGCACGAGCTTGTAGATCCGGCAACTGGACAGTGGGATGAAAGTCTAGTGAGAGAAACCTTTTGGCCAGACGATGTGCGTCACATTTGGAAGATGCCCCTAAGGGATGGAGTCAGGATTTTATCGCTTGGCAGTTTGAGCCGAAGGGAGAACACACGGTGAAAAGTGCGTATAAACTGCATGTTGAGCTTCAAAATGTATGCATGAGTGGTGGTGTGGGAACAAGCTTGATGACCCACAAGTATAGGGGATCTATCGTAGTCCTTTCGATAAGTAAGAGTGTTCGAACCCAACGAGTAGAGTAGAAGGAAATGATAAGCGTTTTCAACAAGGTATTCTCTGCAAGCACTAAAATTATAGGTAATAGATAGTTTTGTGATAAGATAATTTGTAACGAGCAACAAGTAACAAAAGTAAATAAAGTGCAGCAAGGTGGTCCCAATCCTTTTTGTAGCAAAGGACAAGCCTAGACAAATTATTATAGAGAAAAGCGCTCCCGAGGACACATGGGAATTATCGTCAAGCTAGTTTTCATCACGTTCATATGATTCGTGTTCGGTACTTTGATAAGTTGGTATGTGGGTGGACCGGTGCTTGGGTACTGCCCTTACTTGGACAAGCATCCCACTTATGATTAACCTCTATTGCAAGCCATCCGCAACTACAACAAAAGTATTAAGGTAAACCTGACCATAGCATGAAACATATGGATCCAAATCAGCCATTTACGAAGCAACGCATAAACTAGGGTTTAAGCTTCTGTCACTCTAGCAACCCATCATATACTTATTACTTCCCAATGCCTTCCTCTAGGCCCAAATAATGGTGAAGTGTCATGTAGTTGACGTTCACATAACACCACTAGAGGAGAGACAACATGCATCTCATCAAAATATCGAACGAATATGAAATTCACATGACTACTAATAGCAAGACTTCTCCCATGTCCCCAGGAACAAACGTAACTACTCACAAAGAATATTCATGTTCATAATCAGATGGGTATTAATGTGCATATAGGATCTGAACATATGATCTTCCACCAAATAAACCAACTAGCATCAACTACAAGGAGTAATTAACACTACTAGCAACCCACAGGTACCAATCCGGACTTATAGACAAGAATTGGATACAAGAGATGAACTAGGGTTTGAGAAGAGATGGTACTAGTGAAGAGGTTGATGGAGATTGACCCCCTCCCGATGAGAGGATCGTTGGTGATGATGATGGCGGTGATTTCCCCCTCCCGGAGGGAAGTTTCCCCGGCAGAACAGCTCCGCCGGAGCCCTAGATTGGTTCCGCCAAGGTTCCGCCTCGTGGCGGCAGAGTCTCATCCCGAAAGCTTGCTTATTATTTTTTTCTCATTGAAAGACTCCATATAGTAGAAGATGGGCATCGGAGGGCCACCAGGGAGCCCACGAGGCAGGGGGGGCGCGCCCAGGGGGTAGGGCGCGCCCCCACCCTCGTGCGCAGGGTGTGGCCCCCCTCCGGAATTTCTTGCGCTCAGTTTTTTTTATATATTCTGAAAATGACTTCCGTAAAGTTTCAGGACTTTTGGAGCTGCGCGGAATAGGTCTCTAATATTTTCTCCTTTTCCAGCCCAGAATCCCAGCTGTCGGCATTCTCCCTCTTTATGTAAACCTTGTAAAATAAGAGAGAATAGGCATAAGTATTGTGACATAATGTGTAATAACAGCCCATAATGCAATAAATATCAATATAAAAGTATGATGTAAAATGGACGTATCAACTCCCCCAATCTTAGACCTCGCTTGTCCTCAAGCGAAAGCCGAAATCAAAAAATATGTCCACATGTTTAGAGATAGAGGTGTCGATAAAAATAAAATACGGACATGAGGGCATCATGATCATTCTTAGAACAGCAACTTATATAATTCTTGTCATATGATCTCTTATGCTAGAGTAATAATTCAATCACAATTTCAAGTATGAATCATAAACTTCATTGACAACTAACAAACTATAATCTCAGTCATTGGAGCAATTGCAATTTATCATAACATAGGAAAGAGTCAATATAAGAGCTTTTCAGCAAGTCCACATACTCAACTATCATATAGTCTTTCACAATTGCTAACACTCACGCAATACTTATGGGTATGGAGTTTTATTCGGACACAGAGAAAGATAGGGGCTTATAGTTTTGCCTCCCAACGTTTTAGCTCAAGGGTAATGTCAACAATAATAGTTCATGAAGACTCACATCCAATTAGCTATATATATCCAGATCTTTCCAACATATTGTGCTTGCCAAAGGATAAAATGTAAAAAGGAAAGGTGAAGATCACCATGACTCTTATGTAAGGTAGGAGATAATAGTAAAAGATAGGCCCTTCGCAGAGGGAAGCAGAGGTCGTCATGCACTTTTATGGTTGGATGCACAAAATCTTAACGCGAAAGAACATCACTTTATATTGCCACCTGTGATATGGACCTTTATTATGCAGTTTGTCGCTTTTATTTCTTCCGTATCACATGATCGTATAAAGCTTATTTTCTCCCACACTAATAGGTCATACATATTTAGAGAGCAATTTTTATTGCTTGCACCGATGACAACTTACTTAGAGGACCTTACTCAATCCATAGTTAGGTATGGTGGACTCTCATGGCAAAACTGGTTTAAGGGTGTTTGGAAGCACAAGTAGTATCTCTACTTGGTGCAAAGAATTTGGCTAGCATGAGGGAGAAAGGCAAGCACAATCATGTTGGATGATCCATGCCAATATAATTTATCTCAGATGTAAGAAAACATAACCCATTATGTTGTCTTCCTTGTCCAACGTCAACTCTTTAGCATGTCATACTTTAATGAGTGCTCACAATCATCAAAGATGCCCAAGATAGTATATTTATATGTGAAGACCTCTCTCTCTCTCTTTATTACTTCCTATTAATTGCAACGATGACCAAAACTATGTTTGTCAACTCTCAACAACTTTTATTCAACATACTCTTTCTTGTGAGCTCATTACTCTCCATAAGATCCATATGATCTCTTTGTTTCTTTTTATTTCTTTGTCTTTTATTTTATTCCCTCAAGATCATGGCAAAATAATCAAGCCCTTGACTCAACACTAATCTTTATTATATAGCTCATGGACTCGATTACATAGAAGGATCATAAAGAAAAACTCACAACTAGATCATACTAAAACTTTATTATACTAGATCAAGATATTATCAAAAGGATCGAACTAAGAAAATCGGTAAAAATAAAAGTGATGGTGATACGATACGATACGATACCGGGGCACTCCCCCAAGCTTGGAAGTTGCCAAGGGGAGTGCCCATACCCATGTGTTTATGTCTCCCTCTTCGTAGGTGGTGAGGTGATATTCTTCGCGATGATGCCCCTCAGGATACGATTCTCTTCTTCAAGTTTATTGACTTGCTGCTTGAGGCCGATTATTTCCTTTTGGAGCTTGCCCGTGACAGCTAAAGCTCCTTTCACCCATGGATGTTGCATAGCTTCGGGAGAACAAGTAACACTCTTTTTCATATTTTCATAAGAAAGAAATCTAACATTGGAAGGAATGACCGAGTTTGGAATGGCCGAGATCTGTAGTTCCCCCATCGTGAATCCAGATCGGAAACGAGAACTGACTTCTTGATCCTCTTCCATGGCATCTATCCTTTTCAAATCGGCCTCCATCTCTTCTTCCATTGATGGCCCAAAGTGGCCAGCATCACTATTTGATCTTGGTCCCGGTGTCGGATGAGACACCCGGCTCTCCCCGACCGACTCTTGAGAAGACATCTTGCTCTAAATCTGCAGCAGAAACAGCTCGAAACAAAAACAGAGGATGTTTGCATGGTACTGTGGTCAAAACCTTCGGGAGGTTATATAATGAATTTTTAGCGACCAAAATACGTGTCGTGTACGAAAACGGAGTCATGGAGACCGACCGCCCCGGGGGCGATGCAGAGCGGAAGCGGCGGGCGGCGGCTAGGGTTTGGATTGATTAGGTTGATACCATGTTAGAAGGGAGAGAGGGATTTGGTGGAATTGTTGATGTATTGCTTGAGCCTCGTGGGCATATACATAGGAGTACATGATCTACTTGAAGTACAAGGCAAGGTAGAATAATATCCTACGCTATCCTAGCTTTCCAAATAATCACGATACTCAACATCCGCCAACAGAGTTTCTCTAAGTAGACTTGGCCGCCAACAGTGTGCTTGGCGACTGCACGGATAAGGGGGAAGAAGTCACAAGCCCGGCTAAAAACAAACACGCGCATGATCGCTCAGTAACTCCTTGGAAGCTGCTGCTCGGTATTGAGTGAGAGTCTAAGAAGGGGGGTGAAGGAAAGGGACTCGACCCTAGTGGAGTAGAAGGGAGGATGGGCGGGGAAGGAGAGAAGCAAGGTACTGCATTAGCAGGGGGAGTGTGGGTTGCCCAGGCGCATAAGGATAAACACAGCAAGGAAGGTGGATTAATGAGCAGGACTAGTGTTAAAAACCCTAATGGCAAGAAGTATAAGAGGGTGGAGAGGACGCATGGGGATCCATGTCTAGATAAACATAGAGAGAAGATCCTAGGTTAGAAGAGAAGCCAATCTATCATTGATGAAGTGAAGGAAGCTAAGAAGGGTAGGAGTGCGGTGAATGAGGGAGAAGGAGAAGTTTAGGAGGTGATTAATGGTGTGCATACCAACAATGCAACTACGTCGGCCGGGCTGCAGGAGCAGCCCCGCCGGGCGCAATGAAAATAGTCAGTTGAAACTGCCGGGGAACTTGGGAATGGCCCGACAGTTCAAAGCCTCCTCAAAATGGGGAGAACGAAGGATCCCGATGTACTCTTTATTTCTGAAATGAGGCTGACACAACATGAGTTGGACGGTTTTAGGTGGTCGCTGGGTCTGACCCAGATGCTTGCATGGGACCCAGTTGGAAGGAGTAGGGGGTTGCATTATTCTGGAGAAGAGGTTTGGACACGTCCCTCCGCTCATATGGTAGGAGGCACATTGACATTGATGTGATGGAGGAGAACGAGATGATCTGGAGGATGACAGGGGTGTACGGAGAGTCAGCTGCAGAGCGGAAGGAGATGTGACGTACAATAAATTTGTTAGGGCAGCAGCATCAAGATGGGAGGCCATGGATATGCCTAGGGTACTTCAACAAAATCCTAGCTAATGATGAGAAGTTGGGAGGGGTTCCTCGCTCCCAAGCTTGTATGGACTGCTTCAGGCGAGCATGGAAAGTTGTGGTCTGTGTGACATTGGTTTTGTGGGTGATAAGTTCAGCTGGAGAAATCATAGCCAGGAGATAGATACACACATTTGTGAGAGACTTGATCGTGCAACCCCAAATGCCAAGTGGTGCAAAACCTTCCCGGATTTTGAGGTGGTCAATGGTAATCCTCGACATTCAGATCACATGCCAATAATTGTTAATACTTCAGGTGAAAGTATGAAATTTGGAAGGGGCGACCAGGGGTTTCGGTTTGAAGCGTGGTGGTTGCAAGAAGAGGGCTGTAGCGAGGAGATCCAAGGTGTGTGGGAGGAGAGCTGGTTGGCAGGGGAGGGTGGAGTAGCATAAGCAATGAAGAGGGTGGCGGGAAGGATTCATAGATGGCATAAGGATGTGGTTGGGGAGTTGGAAGGGAGACCGAAGAGAGCACGCACAGATCTCGAAAGGTGTATGCGGGCACCAATTTCGGAGCAGAAGGTGAGAGAAGAGGCGAAGCTCAGAGGTGCAATATGTGACTTAGAGGAGAAGAACACAAAGGCAAAGCAGAGATCCCCACATTACGTGGATGAAGAAGGGCAATAGGAATACCTGTTACTTTATGGCCGTGGTGGCGGCAAGGAAGAAACATAATATGGTGAAAATGATGAGGAAGGAGGACGGATCAGAGGTGAAGGAGGGGTCGGAGCTGACTAACTATGTGCATTCTTTTTTCCAGGAACTCTTTACCGCAAGTGCGGGTGATCGCGTGCCTGAGCTGTTATACAAAGTGGAGCCGCGGGTCACCAGCCCCATGTTAGCGCAGAGTACACAAGAGAGGAAATCAAAGCTGCTCTCGATCACATAGGAGACTTGAAGGCGCCAGGGCCGGATGGGATGCTGTCCAGCGTCTACAAGAAGAATTGGCATTTTATGGGTGATCACATTGTGGAGGAGGTTTTGGCTGTGTTGAATGGGGGTGACATACCGGCAGGGTAGAATGACACTACGGTTGTGTTGATACCCAAAGTCAAGAGTCCAACCAGAATAATGGACCTTTGGCCAATCTCTCTATGGCAATGTCTTGTATAAGCTCGTCTCAAAGGTAGTGGCCAATCGTCTCAAACTCATCATACCGGAACTTAATTTAGAAAACCAAAGTGTGTTTGTACCTGGAAGGTTAATCACCGATAACGTTCTGATAGCTTATGAGTTATCACACTTCTTGTTCAATAAGAGGAAGGGCAAGGAAGGAGTCACTGCAGTCAAGGCGGATATGAGTAAAGCCTATGACCGCGTCGAATGGAGTATCTTGCAGGCCATGCTTGAGAGGCTTGGGTTTGGTACAGCATGGACTGCACTCATCATGAAGTGTGTTACATCGGTTAGATACCAAATCAAGGTTAACAGGGAGCTAACCGGCCAATTTACCCCTTCACGAGGCCTGCGGCGGGGTGACCCCTTGTCCCCGTATCTCTTTGTTATATGCACGGAAGGGTTGTCAGCGTTGTTGCATGATGCAGAGAGAAATGGAGTTATCAGTGGGGTGAAGATCTATCAGAACGCACCGGCTATCTCACATCTGCTGTTCACGGATGACTCAGTTCTATTGCTGAAAGCAAACCAAGACGAAGCCACAGCGCTAAGAGAGATCTTGGACCTTTATGAGAATTGCTCAGGTCAATGCATCAACTTGGAAAAATCTGTGGTCATGTGCGGTCCAAACACTTCAGTGGATGTAAGAAATGGCGTGAAAGCTGCCCTCCAAATCCAGAGCGAATCATGGAATGATAAGTACCTGGGCCTTCCGGTGCATGTGGGAAAATCTAGAAAGAAATCCTTTGGATATCTGAAAGGATCTATGGTTGGGCATGTGTATGGGTGGAAAGAGAAGGTCATTGCTAAAGCGGGAAAGGAAACATTAGTGACGGCAGTAGCACAAGCGATACCCACATTTTCCATGTCTTGCTTTGATCTTACCAAAACTTTTTGTCAGGAACTAAGTTCACTTATCGTAACTGTCGTGGTTTTGTCACGGCAGATGTCCTAGAGAAAGGAGTTAGTCGTGGAGCCATCGCGACGGGTTAGCTTGGAGGGGTTAAAGCGGACACAAGGACGCAAGAGAGTTTATACTAGTTCGGCCCCTTCGAGGAAGGTAAAGCCTACGTCTAGTTGTGATGGAATTGATGGGGTTTTGATGACTAGGGAGCAAACAAGCTTTGCCTATGTCTCAAGTTGTTGTCTGTCCTTGAACCGCTGCTGGGTCGTCCCCTTATATACATGGGTGACGCCTGCCGGTTCAGAGAGTCCCAACACCGGTTCATACTCGTATCCGGGTTGGTCTCTCCTTGTTCCTAACTTATATTACAAGTATATGCACAAAGCTGAGTACGGCTACAGGTTGTAAACCGACTACGGGCCCTGGGCCTTTATCTGCCTCTTTGGGCTTTAACACCTTTGAACTACTGATGGAGTTAATCCGGCCCAGGTAGGCCGGTTTATGCCCAGTAGTAATATCCCCAACATTAGGCCCCAGATTGATTTGAACAGGTTCATGTCAATCCTTAGCAACAATCTTCGTCTTCAACATCTTCTTGTAGTTTGTTGAACCGTGACGTCATCTTCTCTGTTTGCTGTAAACCGGCGTGACATCATCTATCATAAAGAAAACATCCATGATATCTTCTTGTTTAATAGATTTGCAATGACCGAGGTGACCGCCCTACTTCCAAAATCTGCGGTCCCTTGATTCCCGTGCCTGACACATGTCCTTTGCCTTATAAATAGGCCCGAAGGGTCATTTCTTTTCTTCCCTTCGTGCCCTTCCTCTTCGTCTTCCTCGCGTCGCCAGTCTCAGAGCTCCGCCACCACCGTCGTCTTCTGCATCACCCTTGGCCGCTGCATCAACTTGAACGCGCCAGAAAGCCGTGGCAACCTTCCGCGTTTTCCTCAGCACTGGTAGGTCTTCTGTTCTTCTCAACATAGATCTGATCTAGGGCTTTGTGTTCTTGCGGTGTTCCTCACTTTTTCATACTCATGTACTAGCTCCTGGATGCACAGGTAAACCCTTGCTTTGTGTAGCGGTAACTTTCAGTATCCGCCGCTAGTTTCCTGCCCAAAACCATAGATCTCACATATACTTCTGCTCATTGATTCAATACTGTTCTGCTTTGATCTTCGACTATTTTTCTTATTTTCTGAACTTGCTTCAGATCCAATGCCATAATAAGATCTTGTGAAACCTGTTTCTGCATACTTAACCATCCGCAATCTCAATTGCTTCAATGTTTAGGTCAGGCGGTTTAACCTTATAGAAAATTTTCCGAACCGGTATATGCCATTAGTCCCCTTGTTGAACCGCCAGATGTTGGTTGCTTCATGAAACTCCGGTTTAGATAGATCTGCTTCCGGTTTAACATTGCACATATCAATGTACTTTGTAGATTTCATCATGGCCAAGCAAGTGTATGAGTGCAATTGGGTCCCTTCTCGCGTCATAGAGGATCAACTGGACGATTTAGTCCTGATTGGCGCCTTGGGCAGCAAAGACACCGTCCATTGGAGGGCTCCTGGCAAAGAATGCCCCCCCACACCTCGAGAAGGAGAGGTTGTTGTTTTCGTAGAACACTTAGCCCAGGGTTTTAAACCTTCCGGTTTTAAATTCTACCGGGATGTTCTAGCTGATTTCCAACTCCATCCGCAAGACACTAGCCCCAACTCTGTTATGAATATGTGCCACTTCCAAGTGCTCTGTGAGGTGTTCTTTCAAGAGGAGCCCACAGTGGAATTATTCAGAGATCTTTTCCATCTAAACCGCCGTACTGAGTTTACTGATGGCTCTAATACGGAGTTGGGTGGCATGGCGATTCAAAAAAGGAAAGAGGTCACATACCCTCACGCCAAGCTGCACAGTCACCCCAAGGAGTGGAATCAGACATGGTTCTACTGCAAAGACACCTCCCCTGCTGGTGAGAATCCCTTGCCTGGCTTTCGTCCGGAGCGGCTCAGCAATACCCATCCTTTTCCTCAACGATTGACTGCCCAGGAGAGAAGCAAATATGCTCCTCAGCTGTCAAAGATCAGGGCCTTTATGGCCAACGGTTTAATAGGAGTTGACCTTGCTCGCTGTTGGATATCATGGAGCGTACTACCCCTTAGTCGGTGCTCCGGTTTGATGTGCGAATATACTGATAGTGTGGATGACCCACTGCGACATTCAAGACTCCAGCTCTCCGATGAAGAAATCACAGAGGCTGTGCGTAAGATACTGAATGAACCGGAGCACATCTGCGCTAGAACCGGCCTGCTTCCCTTCTGTGCTAGCAACAAACCGCCAGCTGTAAGACTTTGATTTTTCTCTTTGCTGAATCTGTTATTGATATGTCTGGTCATTGTTTTTAATATCAGTGTCTGCATAACCAGGGCGATGATCCGTTTTGGAGCAAAAAGCTGCCACAGGAGAAACTAGAGAAAACAGATAAGCCGGAAAGAGCCACCCGGCAAAAAACTAAAGCTGTGAAGAAGACTGCCCACCGGAAAAGAACCACTGCATCTTCTAATCCGGCCCTGATGACGAGGTGGATAATCCGGACTTTGAGGTAGAGCTTGACTCACTTGGTTTATTTTTCATGCATCTTATTAATGATGATATTTGTCAGGATGATGCCGAAGCCAGCCATGCGGATGTTGCAGAGGTAATTATTCTCTCTTCCGATTCAGAAACTTTGCCTTCACAAAAAATCCGTCAGGCAAACCGGAAAGTTAAATTTTCTCATCCTCTTGCTTATTTGGATCCTAAACTTCTTATGAAGACTCAACAACACGAAGCTCGCCGCACCACCCGACACAACGGCCAGGTAGTTACCTCCGCCGGTTTACCAAACAGTCCGGTTCGGAAACGTCATTCCGAGGTCTCTAATTCGCTTGTCAGTGCTTGTCCTAAAGCGGGCTGCTTTCGTCAACCTCTTAATCCCTCTGACTCCGATTATCAGGTTATTTCCCACTCATCTTCTGGCGAGTCGTCGGCTACTCAGCTCCCACCGCTCAAAACGGTGCTTGGGTAAGCTATATTTATTGTGATGTTTGTAGTATATTGCCTTAGCATATGCTGTATTTAATTTTGTTATTCTTCTCAGGGCCAAACCTAGGCCGAGCAAGAAGGCCCGCCTGGATAAACCGGCCGAAGAAGATGTCATTCTTGAGCCAGGCACCACACCCAATCTTGAAGAGGCTATTCCTGAGGATATTCCCAATGATCCACCGCAGCCAGATGATAATCTTACTGCTGAGGAAATACCTACTGATACCTCAGGTCCTGTCCATCAGCCCACAGGTTCCCTCCGGGTTGAAAGCTCCACCGGTCCTGCAAAACCTACTGACAAGCCAACAGCTCCAGTGCAAACCGGCGGTACCAATGATGATGAAGTTGTCATTACTGGCACTGGCCATACTGAGCCAAGCAATCCTGTCGCTTTATCCAAACATTCTGCCAATGAAGAACTAGCTGCTTTTGGCAAAGGCAAGTGGAATGCTGATCTGATGGCTTACACTGCTCTAAACGCCCAAGATATCCATTCCGGCTATCTGAACCGGCTGTATACCAGCTGTGACTATGAAGCCGGTCTGGTTAACATGATGAAGGATAAATATGAGGTAACTTCCATATGCTCCTTCCTGCTTGTATGCTTTCATTCTTGCTGACTCTCCTAGCCCCTAAGGGCCGATTTGAAATATTATTTCAAACCGGGACTTAATAATATGAATCTTGATGCTTTGAAATTTGCTGATGTAGTCCCCAAGGGCCGGTTCAACTTAGCGTAGTTAAACTGGTACTTTAAGTAATTGAAACTGCCGCATCAGAATACATATGATCAAATAGCCATTAGCCCCCAAGTGCCAAGTTGAATACTTGTATTGATCTTGGGACTTTGTAAACAATCGAAAGATGAAGGGGTAAATTGGAGGCCGCTTTAAATCAAATATGCATTAGCCCCCAAGTACTAAGCGCATAACTTGTTATGTGGTTGGTACTTGAATCCTTCTACCAGTTTGCTGAAGCATATATCTGTATGCATGCAGGCGGAGCTGAAGACGAAAGAGAACCAAGTCATCGATCTTCAAGAAGCCCTGAAAACCCAGCAAGCTGAAACCCCCAAAGCAAAAGAGGAATTGGCCAGTGCTTTAAGCGCCATGGAACAACTTAAGGAGAACTTCAAAAAGAAACGGGCGGACTGGGCCACTGAGAAATCCGCTTTGATGAAACGAGCAGAGGATGGTGAGGCTGCACTAAAACCAGTGGCAGATGAACTGACCAGCATAAAGCGGCACGTGCATGCCATGACTGCTGATATCTTTGGTAAGCCAGTTTTCCTACTGAATTGGCTCTGCCTTCTAACAAAGTCACCGGCTTATTAACCCTTTATGGTATTTCAGGGACACGCATCGGTCACTTGGGGTCAGATGTACGGAAGAAGCTAAAAGCCGCCTATACATTGGTTGAACAATTGTATACTGGTGCCCAGCGGATCATCTGTACCGCCTCTCATAACAAACCGGAGCCTACTTTGATTCAAGATACTCTGATGAAACTGTCGGTGCTTCCTGCCCGGATTGAAGAGCTAAAGAAATCTGCTACTCGAACCGGCGCAATCAATGCTTTAATCCGGGCAAAAGCCTGGGTGCCGGACTTTGATCCTGTTGAAGCGGCTCAGGGCTATCCCAGCTTGAAGGAAGATGGATCAGAATTCGGTGAAGCGGATCTGCGAGCGATAAACCGGGAGGTGCGTCCACTAGCTTGTCAGTTGGTTGAGGAAGCAGACTTGTCTCGTTATCAAGCGCAATATGACAGTCAGAACAAGCGAATAGATGCGCCAATCCATGAATCGGAAAATCTGATTCCTCCAATCCGTAAGCATACTTACGCTCCCGATATTAACCCGTCCTTGATGATCCACGATGAAGCTGTTTTTCAAGCATTAACGGGAATCGAATGGACAATTGTGGATTTCCAGCCACTGGGTAGGGATACGGAGGTTGAAGCGGCGCAGGACGACCCACAACCATCAGGCTAGGCTGGTGACCAAGCTTTAACCAGATGCCGGTTTAAAACTGCCTCTTCTTCGCGAAAAACAATTATATTATTATGGGCACCATGTTGCCTTGTAATAGGCTAGCTGATACCTTTGATGTTGATATGCCTTCGTGCATAATTTGTTCTTCCTGTGGCAATGAACTTTTCAAAACACTTTCTGCCGTCATTGAGCGTGAAGTTGGCTTGGCCAATCTTGAAGCCGAGTTTTGCAAACCCATACTGTTTGGAGGAGATAACAGCTCCTGTATATATATATGACGCTGGTTTATCATGTAAACCGTGCCGGGTTATGATAAACACCGTGTTACTCAATAAGAGGATGTTAACAACAAGGATCAAACTGGACAAATAGTCTCCGGATTGACGTGAACTGTGTTCCGTCAATTGATTGGTTAAAAAACTTTGTCGGTTTAAAGAACACAATAAAAAGCAAAAACCCCCCTTCAAAGAAAAGTATGAAGCAAAAGCAACGACAAAAACGTTTGCCAAAAAAGTTTTTTTTAAGCTGATCAAATGGCGTAACCATGGCCAAACACGACCAAGCTCCCGTTAGGTGTAACTATGGTTCTAGTTAGCCAAGTCCCCAAGTGATTCCTGTGGCATTTATGCCGACCAAATGGCGTGGTCATGGTTCGGGTTCGACCAAGCCCCCAAGTGATTCTGTGGCCTTAGGCCGATCAAGAGGCATGACTGGTTCAGGCATGACCAAGTCCCCAAGTGATCTGGTGGCTTTCGCCTATCAAGAGGCATGGTATTGGTTCGGACACGACCAATCCTCCAAGTGATATAACACGATGCTTTTAGCAAAGTGACCTCAAGGGGTAAACCGGAGGCCGTTTTAGAGCAACTCCGTGTAACCTCACATGATGTAAAAGAACAGATACCCCGCTTTAGCTGAGGTTCCGGTTTATTATACTTAATCATAATATATACATTGTATGTACATAAGTATAGCCAATGGCTCAGGTATAGTAAGGCCGAAGATGAGCTATATTCCACGGCCTGTTAGTCTCTTCCTCTGATGTACGTGAGTCCTTATGCTCTCGAATATCAATCAGATAGTACGACCCGTTGTGCAGATTCTTGCTGACCACGAAAGGTCCCTCCCAAGGTGGGGATAGCTTATGCATATCAGTCTGATCTTGGATGAGCCGAAGCACCAAATCTCCTTCCTGGAAGGCTCTGGTTCTGACTCGGCGACTGTGATAACGACAAAGATCCTGCTGGTAAATTGCCGACCGGGCGGCTGTGATGTCACGCTCTTCATCCAACCGGTCCAAAGCATCTTGCCGTGATGTCTCGTTGTCCGCTTCAACATAAGTCGTGACACGAGGTGAGTCATGACGGATATTGCTGGGGAGAACCGCCTCCGCTCCATAAACCATGAAGAATGGTGTGTATCCTGTTGATCTGTTGGGTGCTGTATTGATGCTCCATAACACAGATGGTAATTATTCTACCCAACAACCCGGCGTTCTCTGCAAAGGAACCATGAGCCGGGGCTTGATGCCTCTCAAGATCTCTTGATTAGCTCTTTCTGCTTGACCATTGGACTGTGGATGTGCCACTGATGAAACGTCAAGCCGGATGTGCTCCCGTTCGCAGAACTCCTTCATAGAACCTTTGGATAAATTGGTACCATTATCTGTGATAATACTGTGCGGAAAGCCAAATCGGAAAATCACCTTTTTGATGAACTGAACCGCGTGGCCGCATCACACTTGCTAACAGGTTCTACCTCCACCCACTTTGTAAACTTGTCCACCGCCACCAGGAGGTGGGTCTTCTTATCTTTGGACCTTTTGAAAGGCCCAACCATATCCAGTCCCCAAGTCGCAAACGGCCAAGTAATTGAATCATCCTTAATTCTTGAGCCGGTACATGAGCACGTCTTGAAAACCTTTGGCAACCATCACATCGTCTGACCAGATCCTTCGCATCAGCATGAGCAGTTAACCAATAGAAACCATGGCGAAACGCTTTAGCCACCAGAGACTTTGAACCGGCGTGATGACCACAATCTCCTTCGTGGATCTCCCGCAAAATTTCACGGCCTTCTTCAGGAGACACGCAACGTTGAAAAGCTCCTGATACACTGCAATGATGCAACTCACCGTTGATGACAGTCGTGGACTTGGATCGCCGGATTATCTGCCGGGCCAGAATCTCATCTTCTGGCAACTCGCCCCGGTTCTTGTACGCCAGATAAGGAAGCGTCCAATCCGGAATAACATGAAGAACTGCCACCAATTGAGCCTCCGGATCAGGAATGGCCAAATCCTCTTCACCAGGGATCTTCACCGACGGGTTGTGCAGCACATCCAGAAAAACATTGGGTGGGACCGGTTTGCGCTGAGAGCCCAGCCGACTTAAAGCATCCGCCGCTTCATTTTTCCGCCGGTCCACGTGGTCCACCTGATAGCCTCTGAAATAACCTGCAACAATATCCACCTCACGACGATATGCTGCCATGAGTGGGTCCTTGGAGTCCCAAGTGCCAGACACTTGCTGAGCCACAAGGTCCGAATCACCGAAGCACTTAACTCGACTTAGATTCATCTCCTTAGCCATCCGAAGACCATGGAGCAAGGCTTCATACTCAGCTGCATTGTTAGTACAAGGGAACATTAAACGGAGAACGTAACAAAACTTATCACCTCGTGGGGAAGTTAATACGACTCCAGCCCCCGAGCCTTCCAACTGCCTGGATCCGTCAAAATGGATGGTCTAATACGTATGATCCAGCTTTTCTTCAGGTGCTTGCATTTCCATCCAATCATTGATGAAATCAACAAGTGCTTGAGACATAATCGCTGTCCGAGGCACATATTTCAAACCGTACGGCCCCAGCTCTATAGCCCACTTTGCAATCCGTCCAGTTGCTTCCCGGTTCTGGATGATATCTCCCAAAGGAGCAGAACTGACCACTGTAATTGGGTGCCCTTGGAAGTATTGCTTAAGCTTCCGGCTTGCCATAAAAACTCCTTACACAAGCTTCTGCCAATGCGGATACCTTTGCTTGGACTCAATGAGTACCTCGCTGATATAATAGACCGGACGTTGAACCGGATGCTCCTTACCTGTCTCCTTTCATTCCACCACAATAGCCACGCTGACCGCACGAGCATTAGCAGCAACATGTAGCAGTAACGGCTCCTTGTCAATGGGAGCGGTGAGCACAGGCGGATTGGCCAATTGCCGCTTTAAGTCCTCAAATGCTTCATCAGCAGCAGAACTCCAGACGAACTGATCCGTCTTCTTCAACATCTGATACAAATGGATCGCCTTCTCACCAAGGCGGCTGATAAACCAGCTTAACGCGGCAATCCGGCCTGCCAAGCGTTGAACATCATTGATACACTTCGGTTTAGCCAGGGAGGTTGTGACGCCCCCGATTCAATCATACACTAATCATACATGCAAACGTGTACGATCAAGATCAGGGACTCACGGGAAGATATCACAACACAACTCTACAAATAAAATAAGTCATACAAGCATCATATTACAAGCCAGGGGCCTCGAAGGCTCGAATACAAAAGCTCGATCATAGACGAGTCAGCGGAAGCAACAATATCTGAGTACAGACATAAGTTAAACAAGTTTGCCTTAAGAAGGCTAGCACAAACTAGGATACAGACCGAAAGAGGCGCAGGCCTCCTGCCTGGGATCCTCCTAACTATTCCTGGTCGTCGTCAGCGGGCAGCACGTAGTAGTAGGCACCTCCGGTGTAGTAGGAGTCGTCGTCGAAGGTGGCGTCTGGCTCCTGGGCTCCAACATCTGGTTGCGACAACCAGGTAGAAGGGATAGGGGGAAAAGATGGAGAAAGCAACCGTGAGTACTCATCCAAAGTACTCGCAAGCAAGGAGCTACACTACATATGCATGGGTAAATGTGTAAAGGGGCATATCGGTGGACTGAACTGCAGAAAGCCAGAATAAGAGGGAGATAGCTAATCCTGTCGAAGACTACGCTTCTGGCCACCTCCATCTTGCAGCATGTGGAAGAGAGTAGACTGAAGTCCTCCAAGTAGCATCGCATAGCATAACCCTAACCGATGATCCACCCCTCGTCGCCCTGTGAGAGAGCGATCACCAGTTGTATCTGGCACTTGGAAGGGTGTGTTTTATTAAGTATCCGGTTCTAGTTGTCATAAGGTCAAGGTACAACTCCAAGTCGTCCTGTTACCGAAGATCACGGCTATTCGAATAGTTTAACTTCCCTGCAGGGGTGCACCACATAACCCAACACGCTCGATCCCATTTGGGCGGACACACTTTTCTGGGTCATGCCCGGCCTCGGAAGATCAACATGTCGCAGCCCCACCTAGACCAACAGAGAGGTCAGCACGCCGGTCTAAACCTAAGCACCCAGGGGTCTGGGCCCATCGCCCTTAGCACACCTGCACGTTGCGTGGGCGACCGGAAGCAGACCTAGCCTAGTAGGCGTTCCAGTCCAATCCAGCGCGCGCCACTCCGTTGCGGACGTCACGAAGGCTTCGGTTGATACCACGACGTCGAGTGCCCATAACTGTCCCCGCGTAGATGGTTAGTGCGTATAGGCCAGTAGCCAGACTCAGATCAAATACCAAGATCTCGTTAAACGTGTTAAGTATCTGCGAACGCCGACCAGGGCCAGGCCCACCTCTCTCCTAGGTGGTCTCAACCTGCCCTGTCGCTCCGCCTCAAAGTAACAGTCGGGGGCCGTCAGGAACCCAGGCCCACCTCTACCGGGATGGAGCCACCTGCCCCTTCAGCCCCCAACTCCGAACAGTACCACAGGTAATGTAACTGTGTAAAGTATATAGTATATGCCCGTGATCACCTCCCGAAGTGATCACGGCCCAGTAGTATAGCATGGCAGACGGACAAGAGTGTAGGGCCACTGATGGAACACTAGCATCCTATACTAAGCATTAGGATTGCGGGTAAAGGTATCAACAGTAGTGGCAAGGACAGGCTATGCATCAGAATAGGATTAACGGAAAGCAGTAACATGTTACACTACTCTAATGCAAGCAGTAGGGAGAAGAGTAGGCGATATCTGGTGATAAAAGGGGGGGCTTGCCTGGTTGCTATGGCAAGAGAGAAGGGTCGTCAACTCCGTAGTCGTACTGGGTAGCAGCGGCGTCGGTCTCGGTGTCTAGCGGAAGAAGAGGGGGGAAGAAACGATGAATACAATGCAAACAGATGCATAACGATGCATGACAAGACAAGTAACGGTGCTAGGGGTGCCCTAACACGGTATGAGGTGATACCGGTGAAGGGGGGAAACATCCGGGAAGGTATCCCCGGTGTTTCGCGTTTTCGGGCAGAGGAGCCGGAGGGGGAAGGTTACGAGTTCGATAGGTTAGGGAGGTGTGGCGGACGCACGGGTTGCGTATCCGGAATCGTCTCGTCGTTCTGAGCAACTTTCATGTACAAAGTACTTTCATCCGAGTTACGGATTAAAAGATATGATTTTCTAAAGATTTAAATCATTTTCTGATTTTAATTATATATTTAATTCCAACATTATCCAAAACAGTGTGTGATGATGTAGGCATGACATCAGAGTGATGTCAGCGGGTCAACTGGTCGGTTGACCAGTCAAACCAGACAGGTGGGTCTAGTGGGACCCACATGTCATTGTCAAGGGCCCTAACAGAGTTTTAAAACTAACTAAAATGGGTTAATTAGTGGGTGGCCCTAGCAGTCAGTGTCTAATTAGGTTTTAGTTAATTAACTTAATTAATTAGTAGTTTATATATTTGTTTTTATTTTTTTTATGGCATGGGGCCCGCATGTCAGTGGCAGTAGCTGCCATGTCAGCGAAGTTGACTTGGTCAACGTGGCCAGTTGGGGCCCCCAGGCCCACAGGTAGCGACCCAGGGGTAGGGCCCGCCTAGCCACGTTGGCTGACGGTGCCGGAGTGACTCCGGCGACCCAACAGAGGCGGCCCCTCGCCGGAGTTGGCCGGAATCATGCTACGGGGCACCAAATTGGGCGCGGCCAGGCTCTCATGAACGGCCTCTTCGCGCCGCGTCCGATGGAGGGGAGCACGACGGCGGGGTGGCCGGAATGGTCGCCGGCGACGAGCGTGGCGGGCTGCTGTTCGGGCGCGGATGAAGACGGCGACGCAGCGCGCTTCGGGGCGAGCGGGAAGGC
Organism: Triticum urartu; assembly: GCF_003073215.2. NCBI lineage: Eukaryota > Viridiplantae > Streptophyta > Magnoliopsida > Poales > Poaceae > Triticum > Triticum urartu. The sequence continues at coordinate 130,608,509 of NC_053027.1, read as the reverse complement.
TAGGGTGGAGCTGCGCGACGCGCTGAGCACAAAGGGCTCGGCCCCGTGACCATTTGGTCACCGGAAGGGCGCCGGCGACGCGTGCAGGCGGCGGCGTAGTCGGGAGCTCGAGGAGAGTGGAGCTGGGGCGAGCTAGCGAAGAAATGGAGAGGTTGGGGAGGATCTATGCGGCATGAGGAGCGTAACCGACACGAGCCCGTGACCATTTCTTCGCTAGCTCGCCCCAGCTCCACTCTCCTCGAGCTCCCGACTACGCCGCCGCCCCGAGCCCCCGAGCCCCCGAGCCTTCCAACTGCCTGGATCAGTCAAAATGGATGGTCCAATACATATGATCTGGCTTTTCTTCAGGTGCTTGCATTTCCGTCCAATCATTGATGAAATCAACAAGTGCTTGAGACTTAATCGCTGTCCGAGGCACATATTTCAAACCGTACGGCCCCAGCTCTATAGCCCACTTTGGAATCCGGCCAGTTGCTTCCCGGTTCTGGATGATATCTCCCAAAGGAGCAGAACTGACCACTGTAATTGGGTGCCCTTGGAAGTATTGCTTAAGCTTCCGGCTTGCCATAAAAACTCCGTACACCAGCTTCTGCCAATGCAGATACCTTTGCTTGGACTCAATGAGTACCTCGCTGATATAATAGACCGGACGTTGAACCGGATGCTCCTTACCTGTCTCCTTTCGTTCCACCACAATAGCCACGCTGACCGCACGAGCATTAGCAGCAACATATAGCAGTAACGGCTCCTTGTCAATGGGAGCGGCGAGCACAGGCGGATTGGCCAATTGCCGCTTTAAGTCCTCAAATGCTTCATCAGCAGCAGAACTCCAGACGAACTGATCCGTCTTCTTCAACATCTGATACAAAGGGATCGCCTTCTCACCAAGGCGGCTGATAAATCGGCTTAACGTGGCAATCCGGCCTGCCAAGCGTTGAACATCATTGATACACTTTGGTTTAGCCAAGGAGGTGATGGCTGTGATCTTCTCCGGATTAGCCTCAATTCCCCTGTTGGACACCAGAAAACCCAATAACTTGCCCGCCGGTACACCAAAGACACACTTGTCCGGATTAAGCATCATCTTGTACGTCCTTAGGTTATCAAAGGTTTCCTTCAAATCATTAACCAGAGTCTCCTTCTCCCTGGATTTAACCACGATATCATCCACGTAAGCATGTACATTACGGCCAATCTGCTTGTGAAGACAGTTTTGTACACACCGTTGGTAAGTTGCCTGGGCACTTTTGAGCCCAAAGGGCATAGACACATAGCAGAAGGCTTCAAAGGGAGTTATGAATGCCGTCTTCTCCTGGTCCTTAACTGCCATTTTGATCTGATGATAGCCAGAATATGCGTCCAAAAAACTTAAACGCTCACAACCCGTCGTAGCATCAATGATTTGATCAATACGGGGGAGGGCAAAAGGATCTGCTGGACAAGCTTTATTAAGATCTGTGTAATCCACACAGATACGCCAGGTGCTGTTTTTCTTAAGGACTAGCACCGGATTGGCAAGCCACTCAGGGTGAAAAACTTCAACAATAAAATCAGCTGCTAAGAGCCTGGCTACCTCTTCTCCAATTGCCTTGCGTCTTTCTTCGTTAAACCGGCGGAGGAACTGTTTCACCGGTTTGTATTTAGGATCCACATTAATTGTGTGCTCAGCGAGTTGCCTCGGTACACCTGGCATGTCGGAGGGCTTCCATGCAAAAATGTCCCGATTCTCACGAATGAACTCGATGAGTGCGCTTTCCTATTTCGGATCCAAGTTAGCACTAATGTTGAACTGCTTGGACGAATCGCCAGGTACGAAGTCAACAAGCTTAGTTTCTACTGCCGATTTGAACTTCAGGGCCGGATCATGCTCCATAGTTGGCTTCTTCAACGGAGTCATGTCCGCCGGATCAACATTGTCTTTATAGTACTTCAACTCCTCGGTGGCACAAACCGACTCTGCATAAGCCGCATCTCCTTCCTCGCATTCCAAAGCGATTTTGCGGCTTCCGTGAACCGTTATTGTCCCCTTGTGACCCGGCATCTTGAGCTGCAAATACACATAACAGGGCCGAGCCATAAACTTGGCGTATGCCGGACGCCCAAACAGGGCATGATATGGACTTTGGATTTTCACCACTTCAAACGTTAATGTCTCCGACCTGGAATCATGATCATCCCCAAAGGCCACTTCAAGAGCTATCCTACCAACGGGATAGGCTGATCTGCCAGGCACTACACCGTGGAATATTGTATTGGACGGTTTGAGATTCTTATCTGTAAGTCCCATACGACGGAAGGTCTCATAGTATAGGATGTTAATGCTGCTCCCTCCATCCATGAGCACCTTGGTGAACTTATAACCTCCCACCTGAGGCGCCACCACCAGAGCCAACTGACCCGGATTATCGACCTGGAGTGGGTGATCCTCTCTTCTCCATATGATTGGCTGTTCAGACCAACGTAGATAACGGGGTGTGGCCGGTTCAACAGAGTTGACTGCCCGCCTCTGAACCTTCCGGTCTCGCTTGTCCAAGCTAGTGGTAAAGACATGGTACTGCCCATTACTCAACTGCTTTGGGTTGCTTTGCTGACCTGACTGTTGCTGCTGTTACCGCCCTGGTTGTTCTGACTATTTTGACCATTATGTCCGCCCGGATTACCATTAAATCCTGAACCGGAACTTCCTCCACCGTAACCCGGCCCGGACCCTGAGCCACCGCCAGATCCGTGATCATACCGGAAATTATTAGAATTCTTGAACTCCTGCATAATAAAGCAATCCTTCCAAAGGTGGTTTGCTAGCTCCTCCTTCGTCCCATGTCTTGGACAGGGCTGGCTTAGCAGATAGTTCAGGCGGTTTGGGTTGGGGTTGGGCGCTCCACTACGATTTTTCGGCCTACCCTTGCGCCGTTGGCCATTGTCCTATACGTTGGTATTAGCCACAAAATCCATGTTACCATCCGCTTTACGCTTGCCTCCTCCGCCATTACCTACCCAGTGATGCTGCTGACCTTTGGAGCTGCTGTTCTTCTTCCCCTTCCCAGTCTTGTCATCATCAGATTCGGGATCCTTGGTACTATCAGAATCAGCATATTTTACCAAAGCGGCCATGAGGGTCCCCATGTCGGTGCAATGACGCTTCATCCGTCCCAATTTCAACTTCAGGGGCCCAAACCGGCAGTTGCCTTCTAGGGTTAATACTGCGGTGTTAGCGTTGATGCGGTCTGAGGAGTGCAACACTTGTGAAACCCGGCGCACCCAATGAGTCGTTGACTCTCCATCCTCCTGGACGCATGCAGCTAAGTCCACTATCGACATAGGCTGTTTACAGGTATCCTTGAAATTGTTGATAAACCAGGCTCGTAATTGGGCCCATGAACTGATAGAATTAGCGGGCAAGCTTTTTAACCAAGTACGGGCCGTTCCTTCAAGCATCATGGTGAAGTATTTCGCACATGCCGTGTCATCCACATCAAGCATCTCCATGGCCATCTCATAGCTCTCTACCCATGTCTCTGGTGGTTGATCCGCCGTATAATTTGGTACCTTGCATGGGCCCTTGAAATCCTTGGGCAAACGCACGTTGCATAAAGCGGGGACGAGGCAAGGCACCCCCAAAGAACTAGAAGTAACACCAGGTTCGATCGAAATGGTTGGACGAACCGGCGTGAGCTGCCGAGCCTGATGCTGTGCGGCTAACTCGGCCTCCCTACGTGCTCGGGCCCGGTTCACCACTTCCTGAGCGTCATCAGCACCACCCGTCGGGTTGTTACCACGGGGTGCTCCACGTCGTTCATTACTCGACACTGCTGGTTCATCCATATGTCTGCTATAGCTCCGGCTTGGACGGGGGGTCGAGTGGACTCGGTCGCGGCTGTACGAATACGCCTCCTGTTGGGCCAAAGTTATCCTCAGAAGTTCCTTGACCCATTGCGTCTCTACTGCTTGCGGCGAGTCACCTTCAACTGGAATGGCCTCCAGTCGTGCAGCAGCGGCAACAAGATTGTCCATTGGGTTGGAGTAGTGACCCGGAGGTGTTAAAGCATCCTGAGGTATAACGGTGTTTTGACGAGGTGGGTCCATCTGACGGGGCTGAACCGGTGCACCGGTCCCAGGGGCTTCTGCCCGGTTCCCCTCCAGCGGATTACTGGCTCTTGGTCCTGGAGTGTTGAAAAGGTCTCTGGCCTCGAAAACCGGAGGTAAGCGGGATCGGTGCTTCCTTCTCATGACTTCATGTGATGCGCTCTGGTCTAACATAAGCCTGTAGGCCTGTGCGTCTAAAGCAGCCCGCTCTGCGGCCATCCTGGTGTCCTCAGCCGCCAGATCCGCCTTGGCTTGGGTGATCTGTTCCTTTACCTTTGCAATCTCCGTGTTGTGAACGTCCTGATCTGGCGGATTAACTTCCGCCATAAGCACAGCCAACGCATCAAATAGCTCTGATAGAACCTGAGCCGGCAGGCGCACAGGGCCTCCTGCCCCGGCAGCCGTTGCTGCTGCTGAACTGGAAATCGTTGCCGTAGCTGTCGAAGAATGAAGAGCTGCTTGTGTTCCGGCCATGAATATCCCAACCCGGTTGGGCAGATCAGAGGGGTCCGGAATACTGTCGCCATCGGAACAGCTCCCAATCCGGCCATCTTGTAGCTGATAAAGAGATTCGGTTTCTCCGGTCGAAGATTCGTCACCGGAACAAATGACAGTCGCCCCGCGAAATCCCGATCCATCCACATGACTTCCTCCATGGATGACTCCCACGAAGGCATGCTTCATGGCCGGTTTAACCCGAGCGGATTGCGCATGCTGAGCCGTCTCGACGAGGTCAGTGCAGATGTCCGGCTCAGGGCCCGGTTCACCGATCTTACCAATGAAAACGTGAATGCTACCAAAGGGGACCCGGTACCCGTACTCAACTGAGCCGGCCTCGGGGCCCCAGCCTGCATCGTCGATGTAGAGCCTGCCGCGATGACTCTTAGTCATCCGGCCTACAGCATAGCCCTCGAGTCCTTCAAAGTGGCCCTCCAAGAACCGGAAACCATCGTGCGATAGCCCCACGGTGGGCGCCAACTGTCGTGGTTTTGTCACGGCAGATGTCCTAGAGAAAGGAGTTAGTCGTGGAGCCATCGCGACGGGTTAGCTTGGAGGGGTTAAAGCGGACACAAGGACGCAAGAGAGTTTATACTAGTTCGGCCCCTTTGAGGAAGGTAAAGCCTACGTCTAGTTGTGATGGAATTGATGGGGTTTCGGTGACTAGGGAGCAAACAAGCTTCGCCTATGTCTCGAGTTGTTGTCTGTCCTTGAACCGCTGCTGGGTCGTCCGCTTATATACATGGGTGACACCTGCCGGTTCAGAGAGTCCCAACACCGGTTCATACTCGTATCCGGGTTGGTCTCTCCTTGTTCCTAACTTATATTACAAGTATATGCACAAAGCTGAGTACGGCTACAGGTTGTAAACCGACTACGGGCCCTGGGCCTTTATCTGCCTCTTTGGGCTTTAACACCTTTGAACTACTGATGGAGTTAATCCGGCCCAGGTAGGCCGGTTTATGCCCAGTAGTAATATCCCCAACGGTAACCTACTAGTGGAGTCAACAAGACAAGGAGAATACGGTCCATTGGATTAGCTGGGAGAAATTAACCAAGCCAAAAGCCAAAGGGGGACTTGGTTTCTGAGACATGTACAACTTCAATATGGCCATGTTGTCGCGGCAAGCTTGGAGGCTAATGCAAAACCCAGATACCCTATGTGGTCGAGTTCTCAAGGCTCGATAGTTTCCCCATTGCCACTTGCTGGAAGCCGAAGCTAAAGATGGCATTTCCTATGCCTGGAGGAGCATGTTGAAAGGACTGGAACTTGTTAGGGAGGGCTATATTTGGCGTATTGGGGATGGCACTTCAGTCAAAATCTGGACGGACCCTTGGATTCCAAGGCCTTGGTCGCGGACAGTTATAACCCCTCACGGGAATAATATTCGCCAGTATGTGCACGAGCTTGTAGATCCGGCAACTGGACAGTGGGATGAAAGTCTAGTGAGAGAAACCTTTTGGCCAGACGATGTGCGTCACATTTGGAAGATGCCCCTAAGGGATGGAGTCCAGGATTTTATCGCTTGGCAGTTTGAGCCGAAGGGAGAACACACGGTGAAAAGTGCGTATAAACTGCATGTTGAGCTTCAAAATGTATGCATGAGTGGTGGTGTGGGAACAAGCTTGATGACCCACAAGTATAGGGGATCTATCGTAGTCCTTTCGATAAGTAAGAGTGTCGAACCCAACGAGTAGAAGAAGGAAATGATAAGCAGTTTTCAGCAAGGTATTCTCTGCAAGCACTAAAATTATAGGTAACAGATAGTTTTGTGATAAGATAATTGGTAACGAGCAACAAGTAACAAAAGTAAATAAAGTGCAGCAAGGTGTCTCAATCCTTTTTGTAGCAAAGGACAAGCCTGGACAAGTTCTTATACAGAGAAAAGCGCTACCGAGGACACATGGGAATTATCGTCAAGCTAGGTTTCATCACGATCATATGATTCGTGTTCGGTACTTTGATAATTTGGTATGTGGGTGGACCGGTGCTTGGGTACTGCCCTTACTTGGACAAGCATCCCACTTATGATTAACCTCTATTGCAAGCATCCGCAACTACAACAAAAGTATTAAGGTAAACCTGACCATAGCATGAAACATTTACGAAGCAACGCATAAACTAGGGTTTAAGCTTCTGTCACTCTAGCAACCCATCATATACTTATTACTTCCCAATGCCTTCCTCTAGGCCCAAATAATGGTGAAGTGTCATGTAGTTGACGTTCACATAACACCACTAGAGGAGAGACAACATGCATCTCATCAAAATATCGAACGAATATGAAATTCACATGACTACTAATAGCAAGACTTCTCCCATGTCCCCAGGAACAAACGTAACTACTCACAAAGAATATTCATGTTCATAATCAGATGGGTATTAATGTGCATATAGGATCTGAACATATGATCTTCCACCAAATAAACCAACTAGCATCAACTACAAGGAGTAATTAACACTACTAGCAACCCACAGGTACCAATCCGGACTTATAGACAAGAATTGGATACAAGAGATGAACTAGGGTTTGAGAAGAGATGGTGCTGGTGAAGATGTTGATGGAGCTTGACCCCCTCCCGATGAGAGGATCGTTGGTGATGATGATGGCGGTGATTTCCCCCTCCCGGAGGGAAGTTTCCCCGGCAGAACAGCTCCGCCGGAGCCCTAGATTGGTTCCGCCAAGGTTCCGCCTCGTGGCGGCAGAGTCTCATCCTGAAAGCTTGCTTATTATTTTTTTCTCATTGAAAGACTCCATATAGCAAAAGATGGGCATCGGAGGGCCACCAGGGAGCCCACGAGGCAGGGGGGCGCGCCCAGGGGGTAGGGCGCGCCCCCACCCTCGTGCGCAGGGTGTGGCCCCCCTCCGGAACTTCTTGCGCTCAGTTTTTTTTATATATTCTGAAAATGACTTCCGTAAAGTTTCAGGACTTTTGGAGCTGCGCGGAATAGGTCTCTAATATTTTCTCCTTTTCCAGCCCAGAATCCCAGCTGTCGGCATTCTCCCTCTTTATGTAAACCTTGTAAAATAAGAGAGAATAGGCATAAGTATTGTGACATAATGTGTAATAACAGCCCATAATGCAATAAATATCAATATAAAAGTATGATGTAAAATGGACGTATCAACTCCCCCAATCTTAGACCTCGCTTGTCCTCAAGCGAAAGCCGAAATCAAAAAATATGTCCACATGTTTAGAGATAGAGGTGTCGATAAAAATAAAATACGGACATGAGGGCATCATGATCATTCTTAGAACAGCAACTTATATAATTCTTGTCATATGATCTCTTATGCTAGAGTAACAATTCAATCACAATTTCAAGTATGAATCATAAACTTCATTGACAACTAACAAACTATAATCTCAGTCATTGGAGCAATTGCAATTTATCATAACATAGGAAATAGTCAATATAAGAGCTTTTCAGGAAGTCCACATACTCAACTATCATATAGTCTTTCACAATTGCTAACACTCACGCAATACTTATGGGTATGGAGTTTTATTCGGACACAGAGAAAGATAGGGGCTTATAGTTTTGCCTCCCAACATTTTACCTCAAGGGTAATGTCAACAATAATAGTTCATGAAGACTCACATCCAATTAGCTATATATATCCAGATCTTTCCAACATATTGTGCTTGCCAAAGGATAAAATGTAAAAAGGAAAGGTGAAGATCACCATGACTCTTATGTAAGGTAGGAGATAATAGTAAAAGATAGGCCCTTCGCAGAGGGAAGCAGAGGTCGTCATGCACTTTTATGGTTGGATGCACAAAATCTTAACGCGAAAGAACATCACTTTATATTGCCAATAATTGTTAATACTTCAGGTGACAGTATGAAATTTGGAAGGGGCGACCAGGGGTTTCGGTTTGAAGCGTGGTGGTTGCAAGAAGAGGGCTGTAGCGAGGAGATCCAAGGTGTGTGGGAGGAGAGCTGGTTGGCAGGGGAGGGTGGAGTAGCATAAGCAATGAAGAGGGTGGCGGGAAGGATTCATAGATGGCATAAGGATGTGGTTGGGGAGTTGGAAGGGAGACCGAAGAGAGCACGCACAGATCTCGAAAGGTGTATGCGGGCACCAATTTCGGAGCAGAAGGTGAGAGAAGAGGCGAAGCTCAGAGGTGCAATATGTGACTTAGAGGAGAAGAACACAAAGGCAAAGCAGAGATCCCCACATTACGTGGATGAAGAAGGGCAATAGGAATACCTGTTACTTTATGGCCGTGGTGGCGGCAAGGAAGAAACATAATATGGTGAAAATGATGAGGAAGGAGGACGGATCAGAGGTGAAGGAGGGGTCGGAGCTGACTAACTATGTGCATTCTTTTTTCCAGGAACTCTTTACCGCAAGTGCGGGTGATCGCGTGCCTGAGCTGTTATACAAAGTGGAGCCGCGGGTCACCAGCCCCATGTTAGCGCAGAGTACACAAGAGAGGAAATCAAAGCTGCTCTCGATCACATAGGAGACTTGAAGGCGCCAGGGCCGGATGGGATGCTGTCCAGCGTCTACAAGAAGAATTGGCATTTTATGGGTGATCACATTGTGGAGGAGGTTTTGGCTGTGTTGAATGGGGGTGACATACCGGCAGGGTAGAATGACACTACGGTTGTGTTGATACCCAAAGTCAAGAGTCCAACCAGAATAATGGACCTTTGGCCAATCTCTCTATGCAATGTCTTGTATAAGCTCGTCTCAAAGGTAGTGGCCAATCGTCTCAAACTCATCATACCGGAACTTAATTTAGAAAACCAAAGTGTGTTTGTACCTGGAAGGTTAATCACCGATAACGTTCTGATAGCTTATGAGTTATCACACTTCTTGTTCAATAAGAGGAAGGGCAAGGAAGGAGTCGCTGCAGTCAAGGCGGATATGAGTAAAGCCTATGACCGCGTCGAATGGAGTATCTTGCAGGCCATGCTTGAGAGGCTTGGGTTTGGTACAGCATGGACTGCACTCATCATGAAGTGTGTTACATCGGTTAGATACCAAATCAAGGTTAACAGGGAGCTAACCGGCCAATTTACCCCTTCACGAGGCCTGCGGCGGGGTGACCCCTTATCCCCGTATCTCTTTGTTATATGCGCGGAAGGGTTGTCAGCGTTGTTGCATGATGCAGAGAGAAATGGAGTTATCAGTGGGGTGAAGATCTATCAGAATGCACCGGCTATCTCACATCTGCTGTTCGCGGATGACTCAGTTCTATTGCTGAAAGCAAACCAAGACGAGGCCACAGCGCTAAGAGAGATCTTGGACCTTTATGAGAATTGCTCAGGTTAGTGCATCAACTTGGAAAAATCTGTGGTCATGTGCAGTCCAAACACTTCAGTGGATGTAAGAAATGGCGTGAAAGCTGCCCTCCAAATCCAGAGCGAATCATGGAATGATAAGTACCTGGGCCTTCCGGTGCATGTGGGAAAATCTAGAAAGAAATCCTTTGGATATCTGAAAGGATCTATGGTTGGGCATGTGTATGGGTGGAAAGAGAAGGTCATTGCTAAAGTGGGAAAGGAAACATTAGTGACGGCAGTAGCACAAGCGATACCCACATTTTCCATGTCTTGCTTTCATCTTACCAAAACTTTTTGTCAGGAACTAAGTTCACTTATCGTAACTGTCGTGGTTTTGTCACGGCAGATGTCCTAGAGAAAGGAGTTAGTCATGGAGCCACCGCGACGGGTTAGCTTGGAGGGGTGAAAGCAGACACAAGGACGCAAGAGAGTTTATATTAGTCCGGCCCCTTCGAGGAAGGTAAAGCCTACGTCTAGTTGTGATGGAATTGATGGGGTTTCGATGACTAGGGAGCAAACAAGCTTCGCCTATGTCTCGAGTTGTTGTCTGTCGTTGAACCGCTGCCAGGTCGTCCCCTTATATACATGGGTGACGCCTGCCGGTTCAGAGAGTCCCAACACCGGTTCATACTCGTATCCGAGTTGGTCTCTCCTTGTTCCTAACTTATATTACAAGTATATGCACAAAGCTGAGTACGGCTACAGGTTGTAAACCGACTACGGGCCCTGGGCCTTTATCTGCCTCTTTGGGCTTTAACACCTTTGAACTACTGATGGAGTTAATCCGGCCCAGGTAGGCCGGTTTATGCCCAATAGTAATATCCCCAACGGTAACCTACTAGTGGAGTCAACAAGACAAGGAGAATACGGTCCATTGGATTAGCTGGGAGAAATTAACCAAGCCAAAAGCCAAAGGGGGACTTGGTTTCTGAGACATGTACAACTTCAATATGGCCATGTTGTCGCGGCAAGCTTGGAGGCTAATGCAAAACCCAGATACCCTATGTGGTCGAGTTCTCAAGGCTCGATAGTTTCCCCATTGCCACTTGCTGGAAGCCGAAGCTAAAGATGGCATTTCCTATGCCTGGAGGAGCATGTTGAAAGGACTGGAACTTGTTAGGGAGGGCTATATTTGGCGTATTGGGGATGGCACTTCAGTCAAAATCTGGACGGACCCTTGGATTCCAAGGCCTTGGTCGC